>NC_049907.1:23101059-23185599 GCF_001411555.2 Juglans regia
CTGTTTTCCACACCCAAAAACAGAGCACTGAGCTCTCCGACCGTGAGCCACAGCCAGCCACCCTCAGCCACAGAACTCGCCGACGCCACCACTGACCACCATAGAATACTTCGGACCACCCTCAGCCGCCAAAGCACGCCGTAGCAGCCCCGGACGCACCACTGTTTTTGCACGTCCGAAACAGAGCATGCAGTCGCCTTCTCCACGGTAGCCACCTCTAGAGGCGCCGAACCCCCCTCTCCGACGGCACAGAAACCGCCGACCTGCAACCCAGTGGCACCCACTCCGTCCCGGTAAGCCACGACCGTCGTCGTTCACCTCTTTCTCTCGGTTGTTTTTTGGTTTGGCAGAACTCTTTTTCTCTCATCCCGTAAACTCTCTCTCACTTTTCGTCTCTCTCTCTCTCCCTCACAGCTTTGCCGCCTCACTCGCCACCCTCTCCTCAGCCTCCGCTTCGTCGCGTGTTTCCTCTCTTGGTAAGGATGTCGCACGGCTTAGTTTTCCCCTCAAGATACCTGTCTTCAAGTTGAAGTCTTAAGTTTCTGTCGGTTTCAATTACTGAAGGGTAGTTTCTTTTATTTTTTAAATTACATTTTTGTCCCTTAGTTATACCTCAAGCAGCATATGTATTGAACTAATAGTTTATATTGAGCTTTAATTTTAGTTTTACGTGGACTCTTACTTACGGGCCGAGTTTTAAATCTTTTGTTATAAAGATTATCAGTTTAGATTAATTAGGATTTTAGGTTTAGAAAATATAGGATTTTTTTTTATAGTTTAGATTTCCAATAAAATCTCTTGTTTAATTAGAAATTTATGTAAATTACGTGTTTATTTTTATAGGCGACCGATTTCGTACCGAAAATAGTGGTTTAGCGTTGCAAGGTAAGTAGCATGATCATATCCTTATGCGTATATACAGTGAGCTGTTTGTCTTTTTATAAAAGATATTATGCATGTATGCCCTTTATTGGAAGCCCCTTTTTACGTACCCAAAACATGATGAAATTATTTATTTAATGCATGATTTTATGTGAAAGATTATTTGTGGAAGATTATTCATAAAATTATTTATAAAATGCATGATTTTATGTGAAAGATTATTCATAAAATTATTTAGGAAATGCATGATTTTATGAGAGAGTTATTTCATAAAATATTTATGAAAAATCATGATTTTATACGATGAAACATGTATCACGACGTTTATGAAAGAATGCGATTTCGTTTGAAATCTATGATACGGTATGACAAGTATGTATGTGATTTCTTTTGAAATCTATGAAATGACAAGTATGCAAGTATGATTTGATAAAATATGTAACGGCCTATGTTATGATATGAAAACGGTACCTATGTTATGGACATATTGCATTGCCAGGTCGTGCATGCTGGTAGTGCACCCAGTATTGTCTTCCTTATGTATGGATTCCACAATCCGCGGCCACGGGCGGAATCGGAATCTTTTTAGATTCGCTAACTCTAACTCACGGGGGTCAACAGCGGGTAACGGCCTATGATAAGTGAAAGATAAGTTAATGTTCATGCTCATGTTATTTATGCATGTATTTATGAATATGCACGCTTTTCAAGACACCTTATGTTTATTATGTTTACTGTATGATGTGTTGCTTATTGAGTATTCGACTCATTTTAGTTTGTTTTCATGTTTTTTTTAAACCCCCCAAGTGATGACATTTATGAAGATGAGACTGCAGGACAGGACTTGACTCCGGGAGGCAAGGCTGAGGCCTAGACAGATTTTGCTATGATTATTTCTATGGTTTAAATAAATTATTTTGATAAGCACATAAGACTTCTGTACTTTTAATAAATGCTTCCGCAGACTTTATTTTAAACTTTCAGTATTTATTGAAGTTTGTTATTTTATGGAATTCTTTCGTATCTGGCGCGTTGTTAAAAAGGAAAAACTTTTTTATATTTAAGTTTAGTAGTAGCACACTGGCTCCTCGAAAATTCTAAAATGTCTTTTCGGGAACGGGGTGTTACATAGATCCCCTTCAATCTATCCAAATCCACCATTGTCGCCGCCGTACTTTGCCCCTCCAAGTGCCACCATAGTAAGCCGCGTGCCACTCACCTTGTTTATTTATCTTTAGGCAGCGTCAGATTTAAATAACTTTTTTCTTCCATCTGAGTAGTGACACGCGCTCACGGATGCTCGCATGATACTTAAATTCATCACGCTTAATCATCCAAAAATTGCCCTTCCGCTGTTGTAAGTAAATTCCCAGATGGACCTTCGAATGTTGTTGCAGCATTGTTGTGAATGAGAGGTTGTTGGGGGACCATGTGGAGCATTGGATTATATTAATATAGGTGGCGATGAATGTCGACCTAGGGCCAGGTGGAACGTTGGGAATCACGTGTAGTTTGGCAATTATGAAATTGTTGGGACTGTGGCAATTGTTGTTGTCTGTATGATGAATTGTTTACTGCTTTGTTGTATTATGCCATGCCATCCAATAATTGCCTGCCATGCATCTGCATATTTATTGTTATTGATTGTCATGATTTGTTAATTATGCTATGCCCCGTGGTTATGCTGTGAAATCGAAAAAACTGTGTTTCAGTGTCAAAGGATTAAAAGCATATTTTGTGGGTGCGTTCATATCATGACCCCAAGCCGAGATGGGGTATTATCTCGGTGGAGCTCCTCTGGTCACTCAGGAGCGTGTAAACCTGAGTGATGTCCCCTAGGTTGTCACCAAACAACAGTAGACTCGACCAAGATGGTAATGCTCTTGGTATGATTCTGTGGGCCTCTACTAGCGAGGACCAGAGGATGTCTAATTACGTACATGCCAGACATGGAGCTGGGCATCGCTCGTTACGAAGTCACACACATGGTCGTTACCCATGGTGTGAAGAAGGGAGCCAGAGTGTGCGGATGTTCCCAAGGGAAGACCATGGTGGACACCATAAAAAATGAATGGCAACTGTGTACAATTGTGATTTTTGGCGTGAGTGGCTGTAATTGAAACAATTTTGGTAAAGGTTACAAAAAGGGGTATTTGGGGATAATCTCTCATGGTTTTTGTGCATGTTTGTTTGGTATGTTTCCATGTTCAAAATTCCTTATTGTTAATCTGTGGATTTACTTGCTGAGATTGCAAGATCTCATTATGGTGTTCCAACCATGATACCGTCGACTTTGATGCAGAAGATGGGTGTGAGCATGAGGGATCAACCCCATCTGAGGAGTGATGACTTGGAGTTTATTTCAATTGTGGTTGATGGACTTTTATTTTATTTTCAACCAGCTCAATGACTATAATAACCTTATGGAAGATTTCTTATTGGGTTGTATTTTAACTTTTCTGGTACTCAGTTATAGACAAACCTTATTATTATTTTTTCATTTTGTTTATAAACTGTACACATATTGCATCTCTGCACACATTTGCACTTGGCGTTGGGGTGTGTAACCCGAGGGGGCATCACCCCGGTGTCGTGCCTCCTACCAAATCATGCGTTGGGGTCGAGGGCACCACATCACCCTCTCTCAAATCTCATCCCACCTTCTTCCTCTCCCTCTGTTTTGCCTTCCCATAGGTTTAGGGCAACTTTTTTATCCTAGCGCTGTTGTTCACCATTGTCTAAGCCTTTCCCTTCTGCTAGGCCTTTTCCCCGTTCAAATCCACCCCAACCCGAGTCCAGAATTCCCCTTTGGGACTTGCTCCGCCACCAACCACAACCCTCCACCTCTATGAATTCCTTCTTTCATCCTCCATCGCGTTAGATTTGCCACCCCCTTAAAAGGATCTAGTTGTCACCTTGAAACCTTGCCCAATCCGTCTCTATCATCGTACGCCACCACTACCGCCGCCACCATAGTAAGCTCTTCTGCCTCTTGGCTAGTGCTTTAACTTTGTTGTCATGTTCAGATAATCTAACCAACTCTGTCTGTTTGTGCAGCGACACGTGCATGAACACTTGCATTGTTTTCTCTCAATCTAAGAGAAACCACCAAAATTGGTAGCTTAGGACTCAACATGCCACGATCATCCAGAAATCTCCTTTGCGTGGTGAGTAAAACCCTAAGCTGACCCTAGAAATACTATTGTGGAATAAACTATTTAATTGTCTTTGTTGCAATCTGGTTGTGATTGGTTAAGTGGTCGAGGACCCTATGGAGCATTGGGACTTAATATTGAAGTTGGTGTTGGAATTGTTGTTCAAGGGCGTGGTGAAGTTTTGGGACTTGCATGTAGTTGTGATTTGTGAATCTATGAAGCTGTGTGTTGCCCTGTCATTATTTGTTGTACCTATTGCCATGTCATCGAATAATTCCCTATCATGCCTTTGCATTTTTATTGTTATTAATTTTTATGAGTTTATTACTTGTGCTTTGTTTTATGGTTGTACTGTCAAATCGGAAAAACTATGTTTTAGTGTCAAAATATTAAAAGCATATTTTGTGGGTGTGTGCATATCACGATCCCAAGCCGAGATGGGACATTATCTCGGTAGAGCTCATCTGATCACTCGAGAGCGTGTAAAACTGAGTGACGTCCCCTGGGTTGTCGCCGAGTGACAATGGGCTCGAATTAGGTGGTAACGCTCTCGTGTCGACTCTGTGGCCTCTCTGCTGGCAAAGGCTAGAGGATGCCTCGTTATGTACTAGCCGGGCACGGAGCTGGGCATCACTTGTTACGAAGTAATATGCATGGCCATTACCCATAGTGTGACGAAGGGAGTTAAGGTGTGCAGATGGTCCCTAGGGGAGATCGTGGTGCATACAATGATTAAATGGATGGGAATATGTATTTATGGCATGCGTGGAGTTTTTTGTGAATTGTTGAGAAGGATATTGGCTTTGTGCAATTTTGGTAAAACTCTTTTTTGTGTTTGCATATGCTGTGATATGTCTACTCTTTTCGTGTTTGTATTTTTGGGTTTCATTCTATCAAATTTACATGCTGAGATTGTGAAATCTCATTTGGTGTCCTGAGATGCAGTTCAACTGTGCGAACCCGTAGACTTTGATGTAGAGGAAGGCCATGAGTTTGGTGGACCAACCCCACCTGAGGAGTGAAGACCTGAGGACTTTTCCATTATGTAGCTTGATTTAGCATTTACTTCTTATCTGGTTGGATGACTATATTAATTTATGGTTTATTTTTATGGAGTTTGTAATTTGAATTTCTGGTACTATTAGCAGTTCAGACTGCCTTTTTACTACTCCACTGTGTTTATAATTGTACACTTTTAAGTTACATGCTTGCACACACTTGCTATCACGTTGCGCTTGGGGCGTGATCCGTGCAGCCAGCACCTCGGCATCGCGACTCCCTACAAATTGCATGTGCGGGTCGAGGGCACCACTGGTGGTATCAGAGTGGTTCGACTCTTGGTAAAGCCACAAGTCACCTAGGTGCAGTACCATAAATTTAGGCTTTAATTATCTAGAATCCTTTTGAGGAATGGAGTAATGGGTTTCATTTTGATAGGCATAAATGGTGCAACCCAGGTTTCAGCGTGACGACTCTTTTGATCAAGCTCCCAAGGATGATTAATCGTGGGGTGATGGAAATTATGCACTGGCGAGGGCGTTGAATCTCCTGACAGAATTCCTCCCATAGAATTTTCAACACCAACCTTGGGATGAGTAGCGATGGTGTACTTATGAACATTTTTTGGCATATAGGATCCTTGGATTCTCTAGTAATGAAGATCCACTAGGTGTAAGAAGATGGATCAAGGATCTTGAATGAACCTTCGAGATTTATGGGTGCACAAAAAACCAGAAGGTGCTGTTTGTGGGCTACCTATTTCAAGGAGAAGCAACGATATGATTGGAGACTAAGCGGGATTTCCTTAGGAGGGAACTTGGATCTATTGTGGTAGTGTCCTTGAAGCGTTTAAGTGGGAGTTTGACAACCACTTCTTTCCAAACTCGATGAAGCGACATAAGGCTAGGGAGTTTGCTAATCTTGTGCACAGAGATATGACAGTCGAACAGTATGCCCGAAAGTTTATGGAGCTTGGTAGGCTCACTAGGCATTTTATAGCAACTGAAGAGATGCGGGCCAAACATTGTCAGGAGGGATTGCGACAGTAGATTCGTAGACAAGTCGTGGGAAGGGGTTTTCATTCAGCACATCGTGAGGGAGAGAGATAGACTACAAGAATGAAAGACAGAATGCCGAGATAGGGTAGAAGAAATACAAGTCTAATTTTGAACAGTGACCTTTTGCGGCAACAATACTTGCCGCAAAAGGTTTCTTTGCATGAAACTCTTTTCGTGGCTATAAAGTATCGCCATAAAAGGTTAACAATCATTGCAATAATTTGTGGCGATGGTATTCTTGCCACAAAATTAGTGATTTATGTCCCTTTGACTGCAGGTTTTTTTGTGGCGACATAAAGGTGAATTTGTGGCGATTTTTCTCTATCACCTAAAAGATAATGCCGTTACTGTAAAAAACACTTTTTGCTGCTAAATTTTCATCATTGTAAATAAATTTAGCCGCAAATATCCATTTTTCTTGTAATGACATCATAAAGACTAATTTTAGTTGAATATGTCATTAACTCACTTCCTATTTACCTTCTTATTGTGCTAGTTTTTGTTGTAATGATGGCTTGTGCTTTGATAATCTAGATTGGGATATGAGAAAATCCTTGTGATTAAAGTTGTCGCTAGGGTAATTTTTTATATAGTTGCTTTTCCCTTTCATTTATCTTCAATGAGTCCAATCTACTTGGGTTATGTTCTTGGGCTTTCTAATAGGATCTTAGTACTTACGAAAATATAAGTGCTATTTGCTTTTTCCTACGAAGTGCATTTATGATAAGCAAGATTAATTGTATGTCAAGCAAGATTGGCTTTTTCCTATATAATGCACTTCTTCTACATAACTGCTTATTGTGATTTTCTCCATCTAAAAGCTGCTTCGTAATTTTAGGATCTATTCTTGTTTAAAAACTTCTTTTGTTGTACACTTTACCCTGCTTATTGATTCTATTGTCGTTTCATCTCATGTTCTAGATGGCACACTGTGCTTTGTGAGAGGAAAAATCTGGACGAAGAAAAATAGATATGAAGACGTTATAAAAAATAGATATGAAGATGGTATTTGTACAAAGTCTAACCCCTAATTGTTATTATGACGTAATATACAACAATACATTCAGACATTTTTTTATATTGCTTCACATAGATTAACTTGCCTTCATATTTTTAAGATTGGACCCTACCCAAAAACTAGAGATTTTGGGAAAATTTTAATCTTTGGTTTTAATAGTTGCTAGCCTATTGTTTTTCCTCTTGTTTGGTTTTAGATATTGCTAATTTGTGCATGTTTATGCCTCATATATTAGTCCATCTTTTATACTCTTACCTTTGATGTTGAACGGTCAATGTCAATTGGACATCAAATTAAAGCTAGTTTTGATGTTTTACATCTATTGTGGTTAAGTTTTTCAATTAAAATGGTCTATTTTTTTGTGTAAGGGCTGGTACAGTCTATAGCTAGCAATCAAAATGGGAAAATGAGAGGGATTAACGTGGGCCAAGCGAGTAATCAAGGTACTTCATTAATCAAATTTGTCTTTGGAGTAGTTTTTTTTAATTTTTTGTTGTCTCTAATTTGTTGGCCTAGAGATCCCCACGTATGTATACTTAATCAATTTGGTAAATGCACTTGTAAGCTTTTCTAGTTTTACTTTTCTGCTCACAATGTTCATATATGACTTTATCTTCTACATGCACATTTAAGCTTTTCTAGTTCGTAATTCATGATTTGTATATTGCTTTTATTTTGAGTCCAGCTAGCTACTTTTAAATTTGGTAAGGGCTATTTTGTTTTTTCCACTACAGGAACTGATATATTATTTGACAAGAAGGGAATGGAATAAGTTTATTTTCCTAACATGGAATGGCTTCTTATCAATTTTGTTTTTTTTTTCTTCTTTTTTTTCTTTTTAGAGATGATCAGTTTCTTGTATTGGGAGAGACACTTAAAATTGGTATAAAATTAATTATAGCCTAAGATTGAAGCTTGATAGGCGTTACTCAACTTGATAAAGAAATTGTCTTTTAACAAAAATTCTAATCACACTAATATAAGTTCAAACCTTTTACGTTCTTTGAAATAGATCTTTAGTCAACAGCACAACTAAAGTACGAGGTGGGTATGTCATCTTCTAATGCAGTTATTTCACATTGAAGTTCAATAGAACTTCGTAGTTTAATTTTAACAGTTGTGCTAATTACTCTTCAGAGCATCTATTCTTTGTTTGGGAGCCCCCTCCCTCTTCATGTTTATGTGCACACGTGTTTTTTTTATACAGTGTGTTGGTTTTTCTATTCTTTCATTATTATTTGTTTATTATTCTTATTTTTCAACTCAGCTACTTTGGATCACATCAGTGGCTTCTTGTGCCTCTCTCAATGTTCAATCCCTAAGAGCCAATTTTTGGGTTAACATTGATGTTCAATCCCTAAGAGCCAAGTTCAATCAAATTCTTCAAGAAGAATTTGGAGAGAATCCAAGGTATTGGATAGTCTGTTCCATTCAAATGTGGTTTTTTTTTTTGTTTTTTGTTTTTTTTGTTTTTTGCTTCAATAAGGTTTAAGGATGACTAATTCAAACGCTAATATCTTAACTTTATTGGATGTGGTTTCTGTGTCTTCTGGTAGAAAACTATTAGGTGAATTGTGTGTTAAAGGTTGGTTTGGGGAGTGAGATAAGATGAGAATTTTCTGAATAGTAATAAGATAGTTTGGGAATAGTAGTGAGATAGTTTGAGTTGAGTATTTTTTTGGGTTTTGGGAAATGAGAGAGAAAAAGTTGAATAAAAAGTATTATAAAGTTAAAATATTGTAAGAAGATAGTTTTATAATTTCATTTTTATTTGAGAATTTGAAAAAGTTGGAATTATTTTTTATTTGAAAGTTTGAAAAAGTTGTAATGATTAGTTTGAAAAAGTTGTATTTCAATTATGTTTGAGAACAAGATGAGATAAGATCAAATGAGAATTTTGTGTCTCATCTTAGGCCCCAAACCTGCCTGTTATACCTTCTGCTTCATTGGGATTCCTTGGCTTTCAGCTCTACTCAAGTGCATTTGATTTTTTTACTTAGAAGTTTTTTCTTTTGCTCTTTTACTCATTCAGTGCATTTTTCCATGGTTTAGTACTTATGCTTATTTACTTTTTTTTCCCCTTTCTTTTCAAACTGCCTAGAAATTGTTGTTTGTATTCCAATATCTTCTCAATCTAAATCTCCAGCTGCTTGTAAAAAAGTATACCATGGTGAGGTTGGCTGAAATTTATAGGGTCTATTTAAGTTATTGTACTATTTTTTATTGTTTATTAATCTATGAGCTCGTGTATTTGTAATATATTATTCACATTCTTAATGCGTTTTAGGTACGGGGTATAAGGTTGTGATATTGTTTTACAAGTATTTGTTTTTAATATATGACCTTAGCCTATTGGTAATATATTGTTCACATGTTTTGTGTATTAGGTATAAGTTGTGATATTGTTTTACTGGTATTTTTTTTTAAAAAAAAAACGTTTTTTTTTTTGTCGCAAATGTATATTTGCGACTATTTTCATCGTGGTAGATGAGTATTTGCGACCATATTTAATTTTTTGGTGGCAAATGCATATTTGCGGTTATTAAAATCGCTGCAAATAGGCATTTCTGAACAGGTTTACTTTTTCCAGTAATAAAAAACTCGCTGAAAAAAAAAATTACTTTTTCCGACCCCTGTTAACCATAGCACACTTTTTGCAATGAAATTTTACACTTTTTTCGAAGACAAAAATTGCTGGAAATAAGAGTATTTCCAAATTTGGACATACATTTCGCTCGCGGGTTTAAGTATTACATGTTACCACTGATTTTTAGGGAGTCAGGTACAACTCGAAGTGGTGGGAAGAGGTTATTTTTGACAAAAAATTGGACTAATTGTGACAAAACCACCAGTGTAAAAAAGGCTAATTTGTTATAGTGTAGCTAGAGCTTGTAACGCTCCTCTATAAGATTCTTCTTTGTGCGTATAGGCTTCTCCACAAACTATAGTACTTATCCTTTTGCGACCGCTCCTTAGATGATCTCCTAAGACCTTGATAGTTAAAACCATCTGAAAAATAACACGTCGACACATAGTTTGGAAATTAATTATAAGTTGGGGAAATCAAAGTACTAGAACGTATTGATTTCATATCATAAACTTTTATTAACTTCAAAACAAAACACAGAAATAATGCAACTTTTACAATCTTCAAAACACAACACAAAAATTAACAAAAATTTTACTAACTTCAAAATAAAATAATATTAAAAAATTACATTCGGTTCTTCAATTTCACAAACTCTAATACAAAATTTATTTTTATTCAATTTTTTCTCTCTCATTTCCTAAGACCCAATAAAACATTTTAATTCAAACTCTTTCACTACTATTCACAGAATTTTGAATATTTTAAGCATCCAAACATACCCTTAAAAAGGAAAAAAAAAACAAGTAGATAGTAGAAGTAAAAAAGGTGAGCAATGAATTGACTACATTTCAATGGCAAAGGCATTAGAGCCAACATTTAGAAAGAAGCGAGATAAGTTCTTCATCTACCTATTATGTCCATGAATGCAAGTTTAGTGCAATCATTTAAATAAAAGTGGGATCCACAATAAAAGAAGAAAAAAATAAATTTTTTTCATTTATGTCCAAAGTGTGCATATTTTTATTTTAAAGTTGATGTGGGACATACACGCCTAAGACTGCACAAATAATTTCATGTAACAAAAGCAAAGAATGATCACTTTGTAAGCTAGACATGTAATAATAAAAAAAATTATTAAAGAAAGAGGAAATTTTTAGAAGCTAGTTATAATCGAAGCTATTGCTTTGCTGTCCAGCCCTCCATAGTTTCTTGAATTCACGCACTACTGTAAGGGAAGTAATCTTAAACTTATAAACTAACGTTGTTACATATGATATGTTATATCTAAATTATAGTAAAAATAACTTTACAATCTAATTTATTATCAAATCACGTGATTTTGTGCTTGAATTCAAAACGTATAATAGTTAACTGTGTAAGTCCAATTGTCCAAAGAAAGTAATTAGCTTCAAGAACGCTCCAAGATAGCTTCAAGATCATGTGTGAGTTTGCTCCCTGACTTGGGACTGCTCTCACATTCGTGCATGGCTGATGCAGGGGGCACTCAACCCCTTCCTCGAAACCCAATCAGACAAAGGACGTTTGTGGATTTATTATTGAATACGCCTCAGGCTATTCCTGCGGTTTCTATTCCTTTTCGGCAGCCTAAGCATGTGGATGGAGAAGTGTTTGTGCAATTTACAAAGGAAGAGTTGGATCGGTCTGCTGTTCCATTTAGATTTTCTTTGGTTTTGAAGTTCTTGGGCAAAGGCCATCCCTGGATCGCATTAGAGGTTTCATTCATAGCCGATGGGGCCTTTCAACACAGCCAGTGGTGTCTTTGATGCACAGGCCACGAAATGTTTTTGTAAGATTCTCGAATGAAGAATATTTCTTGAAAGCCATATCTCGGGAAAGTTCAGATGTTGAAGGGGCTGCTTATCGGGCTTTTCAATGGACGATAGTGTTTAAAGAGGATGAGGAACCGGCGCAGGTACCAGTGTGGATTACACTTCCTGGTCTTCCTCCAAACCTATATCAAGAATCATATCTTAGGACTATAGTGGCTTCGATTGGAATTTATTTACATAGGGATAATGCTACAAGATGTGCGACTAGAACTGATGGTGCAAGAGTGTGCGTGCTGATGAACATTGATCAAGATCCATTAGCTGCTTTTTGGATTGGAACACCACAGCACCCTAATAGTTTTTTCCAAGAAGTGGAGTATGAAACTCTGCCAGCTTTTTGTTCTTGCTGTAAAGTGCAAGAACAAAAAGCTTGCAGAGTTTCATACTAAGCTCAAGGAAGCTGAGTCTAAGAAGGATCCGCCAGTTCATACTGAAAACATGTAAGACTAAGCTCAAGGAAGGGAAAGACCCCAAGAATGTGAGGAATTATAAATCAAATAGAGTTTGGGTTCCAAAGGAGAAGGAAGTTGAGTCTAAGAAGGATCCGCCAGTTCAGATTATTGAACCTTCCTCTGTTTTGGTGACTCAACCTTTAGAGGACAAGGGTCGGATGCTAGCAGACGGACATAATGAAGGGGTGGTGTCTTCAGACGTTGAAATTGCTAAGGAAGGATCTGAGTTGGCTGAGGAAGAAGCTGAGCCGTTAGTGCAAGATTTGACAATGGTTGCTGAATCAAGTGGAGCTCAGTCTGCTAGAGAATTGGCTTTAGTTCTGGGTGAGGACCAGATGTTGCAGCCTAAGGTTATGCCTCATATGGATGTACTGGGAGAAAATTTCGAGGTGCATATTGGTGGTACAAGGGCTTTTAGTACGGAGGATGTGCAGCTGATGAATTTTGGCCAAGATCATATTGGTATGGAATCTAAGTCTGAAGATGAAACTGAGTTGGCGCATCCTACTAAGGAGAAGGATGGCTGTTCTGATTCTGAATTAACAAAACCAAAGGTAATTCCTAAACGTATGCTAAGAAGTTCTAAAAGGGTTCCTAGCAAACCCGTGAAATTCATTCTATGATGAATAAAATAATGTTTTGGAATATAAGAGGGATTGGTACCTCGAAGAAGAGATTAAGATCTCTGGTTCGGGTGCATAAACCTTCTGTTCTTTTTCTGGCGGAGCCATTCAGGGATGATAGTCATCTTAGTTATTGGAGGAACTATTTTTCGTTTAGTGAATGTCTCTCTAATGCGGACAAGGAAGGAAAGATTTGGTGTTTTTGGATTGCTGGGTTGCGTGTGGATGTCATGGGAGGATCAAATCAATTTATTTCGTTGATGATTAACTCCACTGTTTTGATATCTGTTGTTTATGCTAAGTGCCGATATTTAGAGAGGCGGGTTTTATGGGAGGATCTGCTTGTTTTTAATACATTGCAGTTGCCTCATGTTATCTTGGGGGATTTTAATATAGTGCGGAATGATAGTGAGCGACGTGGTGGTTGTCCGAGGCTGCTCACGGCAATGGATGATTTTTGTTCGTTTATTGATAATGGTGGCTTGGTTGAGTTGCCGTTTTTAGGGAATAAATTTTCATGGTGCAATGGGCAAACGGGGATGGCTCGTTGATGGGCACAGCTGGATAGATCTTTATGCAACCTCAAGTTCCTTGAGGCTTTTTCGTCTGTTCACAATCAATATCTACCTAGGAGGTCTTCAGATCTTTCTCCCATGCTATTGGGTCTTTCGGACCGTCCAACCAGGTATGGTCTTTCTTCTTTTAAGTTTCATTTTATGTGGACCACTCATGAGGATTTTTGGCGTTGTGTGTCCAGTTCTTGGGAGGTTCCGATGTATGGTTCTGGGTTGTGGAAGTTAGCAGGAAAATTGAAAAGATTAAAACAAGCACTCAGAACGTGGAATAAGGAGGTTTTTGGTTGGACTAGCCGACATATTCAAGATCTAGAAATGAAAGTGGAAGAAGGTGAGACTAATTTGCAAGAGAGGTATTCAGAAGATGTTGAAATGGATGTTTTAGCTAATAAGATGGAGTTGGATGTTTGGTTAAGAAGGGAGGAAGATCGGCTTGCCCAACAGTTTAAGCGTGATTGGATATTACAGGGGGAAGCGTCTTCTTCTTTTTTTAAAGCTTTACAAACTAGGAATCATAATATGGTTTTAGAAATGAATATGAATGATGGTCGCATTCTTAGTAATCTAGAAGCTATTCATGAAGAGGCTTGTGTTTATTTTCATGATTTTTTAAAGGCCAGCCAATCAAATGTATTGCCTAATTTGGCTGACTTGATTTCGGGTGAAGTTTCGGAAGGGGAGAATAATATTTTTGGTGGTGCTCCTTTGTTGGAGGAAGTAAAAAATGCTCTTTTTTCTATTCCAAAGGATAGTAGCCTTGGTCCAGATGGTTTTGGTTCGGGGTTCTATCAACATTGTTGGTCTTTAGTTAAAGATGATTTATTTGAAGCAATTACGGATTTTTTTAGTGGGACTGAACTTCCTAGGTTTTACACTGCTTCTTATATTGTTTTACTTCCTAAAATTCTTAAACCAACGTCTTTTGGGAATTTTAGGCCTATAAGTCTTTGTTTCGTAGTTTATAAAATATGCTCTAAGATCCTAATAAATCATTTTTCAGGGATTTTTAGTCGTATTATTTCAAAGGAACAAGGAGCTTTTTTTCCGGGTAGAAGTATTTTTGACAATATTAGTCTCACTCAGGAGCTTATTCATGATATTAATAAAAAAATCTGAGGTGGTAATATTTTGATGAAAATTGATTTTGCTAAAGCCTATGATACGATTGATTGGGAGTTCTTATTTTGTGTATTGGAAGGTTTTGGTTTCTCTCTAAAAGTTCGCCAGCTCTTGAGGCAATGTGTCACTACACCTTGGTACTCGATTGTAATGAATGGCACTGGAAAGGGGTTTTTTAAAGGCGGAAGGGGATTAAGACAAGGTGATCCTTTATCCCCATAATTGTTCATTTTAGTGGAGGAAGCTCTTACTCGTTTGATTAAGAAGAAATATGATGAAGGTAGAGTTAAGTGTTTTTCGCATCCGAGACATAGTCGTATTGTTTCTCATTTATTATATGCTGATGATATGATAATTTTCTCAAATGGCGGGAAATCTTCTATTTTGGAAATTGTTGGTATTTTGAGTACTTATGCTTCATGGTCGGGCCAGCAGGTTAATAATGCTAAGTCTCATATCTTTTTTTCTAAGCTTGTTAATAATATTAGAAGGAGGCATATCTTATCTATCACTCAGTTCTCGGAAGGGGTGTTTCCTTTTAAATACTTAGGGGTTCCTATTGTATCGGGTAGATTGAAGTCCTTATATTTCCAGGAGATTGTTCAAAAAATTCGAAACCGGGTTGAAGGTTGGAAAATAAAATTCCTTTCCGCTGGGGCGAGATTGATTCTTTTAAAGCAAGTTTTGTTGAGTATGCCAATACATCTTCTCTCAGTGCTGAGTGTTCCTAAAATGGTGTATAGACAGATTAATAAGATCTTGAGTACTTTTTTCTGGTGTTCGGTTAATGGGAATCCTAAGAAAAAGTGGGTTAATTGGGAGAAGTTGTGTAGACCTGTGGATGAGGGAGGGCTTGGGTTGAGGATGTTAAGTGATGTTCAAAGGTCGCTTCATTCTAAGTTTGCCTGGAATCTTCTATGTTCTGACTCTATTTGGAAAAAAAAAATTTCTGCAAAATATATGCATGGCATGCATCCGTTGGATATTAACGTTACTAGAGGTACCAGTTTCTGGAAGTCAGTTGCTAAGGAATTGCAGTTTGTTCTCTTGCATTCTAAGTGGAAAATTCGTGAGGGAAATATTTATTTTTGGAAGGATAAGTGGTTGATTTCTGGTCCGTTGAGGGAGTGCTGTACGATTGTGGGTGATTTGAATTTAAAAGTGAATCAGGTTATATTGAATAATAGCTGGGACATGAATTATTTGGAACAACTAGTAGGGGCCGGTAAAGCTGCAGAAATTACTAGTGAAATTAAGGGTCAAAGGATAGGTGAGGATAAGCTCATCTGGATGGGTAGTTTGGATGGTTTTTTCACGTCCAGGAGTGCCTGGAGTCTTGTTCGAAGGAGTTACAATAAATTTGAATGGACGGATTGGATATGGAATGATGTAATTCCTAAAAAGTTTTCGGTGTTTATGTGGAAGGCCATGAATTTCTGTCTGAGTATGGATGATCGTATAAGGAAGCTGGGAGTGCCTTTAGTGTCAAAGTGTGAGTGTTGTCAACAAGGTGCTATAGAGGAGTTTGATCATGTTTTGTATAGTGGGTACATGGCGGCAGTCATTTGGAAATTTTGTTCTAATATGTTAGGTATTCCGTTTGTACCAAATCGGTCTTGGAAAGCAACAGTAGAGGCTTGGTTTAGGAGGGCATCAAAATCATCACAACTTGGTAAGTTAATCGGTTTTGTTCCAATGATAATTTCCTGGAATTTATGGAGGTGGAGATGTAAAGCCAGGATGGAAGGTAAGAAAGAAAAGGTACATGTTCTATGGAGATGGGTGAAATACTGGATTCATTGGGTTGGTATTAAAATTAGTAAGGCTTCTCGGTTAGGGTATAATGATTTGAAGGTGCTAGATTCTTTGAATTTACCTTTTATTGCACGGAAGAAAGATGTTTTGAAGGTAGTTAGATGGGAAAAGCCAAAGAGAGGGTGGCTTAAAATGAATGTGGATGGTAGTAGCCGCAATAACCGGGGTTTATCGGGTGCAGGAGGTGTTGTCAGGAATGAATTCGGGTCTATGGTATATGCATTTTCCGAGTCCTATGGGCATGGGAGTAATAATCGTGCTGAAGTTATGGCCCTATGGTCAGGTCTTAAGTATTGTAAGCAATGGGGTATTAATAATTTTATCATTGAGATGGACTCTTTAATTGTTGTAAATTGGATTAAAAATGGAAGATGTACTCTTTGGTATTTAGAGGATTTTTGGGATGAAATAGTTGGAATATTGGGAGAGATAAATTTTCATGTCAGTCATATATATCGGGAAGGAAACATGGCTGCCGATTTTTTGGCTCATCTAGGCAATAGTGGTGTCTCGCATGTGAGGGTAGGTCAAATGGAGCTTCCTCATTTGCTGAAAGGGATTATAAGAATAGATGCATGTGGTCTACCTCAGATTCGTAAGTGCAAAATGTAATCTTTTGGAATATTTGGGAGTGTATTTTTGTTGTTTTGTCTTTTGAGTACTTGGGGTTTAATTTATTTTATTTCTTTCCCTTTGTAAAACACCAAGTACTATGATTGTTACCACGGTTTTCCTCCGCCACAAATGAGGGTTCATTAATAAAATTTGGGCAGGGGTCACTATTGGACATGTGACTTCCTTCTCTTTAATAATAATAAAAAAAAAATCACGTGATTTTGTGAGTTTATTTTTCTAAAATCTCATTGAGGTTAAAGCATTTCTCTTAATCATACAATGTTTGGTTGGTTAAATACGACATATACTGACCTGTATAGTACTTATTAAGTAGTCTTGTAATACGAAAACATGATTTCAACCTATAATAAAATATTGCAATATTAGTTAAAATTACGATTTATAGAAATAAGTTTATTTATATAGGTAGAGTCGATCAGCTGGAAGTTAAGAAAAAC
This sequence comes from Juglans regia, assembly GCF_001411555.2. Lineage (NCBI taxonomy): Eukaryota > Viridiplantae > Streptophyta > Magnoliopsida > Fagales > Juglandaceae > Juglans > Juglans regia. The sequence goes on from NC_049907.1 coordinate 23,118,269, forward strand.
ACTATGATTGACACAAACTAAAAATTAAGGGAAGAAAAATGATTACATTTCTAGATAATACGTATCCTTGTCACTATGGTGTCTTCTAATGATTCTTCTAATGATGTGTGGGATAAGAGACCCTTGTCGTACGGCTGTCTAAGTCCCAATCAATTTTGTTCAATAAAATATGATTCATATACAGCTCAACAAAAGATATGGTTTGGGGCCACACTCTTACTTTTATTATTCGATATTTATTACATTCACTAAGAGAGCATACATCAAGACTACCTGAAAATGCTAAGGAATAATGGGAAATATGATTTGTGTAATTGCAAGTGCAAGCAATAATACAGCCACCATAAATGAAATTAGCAATGCCCAAGGACTATTGAAATAATCGCGCCTTAATTTTTCCATCCATACATTCTTGCATCAACTGCAATGCATGTTCAGATTTGTGAAAGTTCTAGCATAAATGTTGGTCAAAAAGCTAACATAGTAACCAAGTTTGTTAACCATGGAGGAAATAATTTCATCATCACCCAAACAATTATTGATAATTCCATTTCGACAGAGTAATTCAACATCCTTTGAAGAGTTAATGAGACAGTCCAGGAAGCGCACATAGTTGTAGACATTTTGTCTGTATTGCTCATATGCAATTAGATTTTGTAAATAAGTCTTTGTATCACCATGTATGCTTAAAGGTGAAATCTCCATTAGCCCATTGTTGAACTTTAAGGAAAGCAAGTTAGATTTCTTTGCCTTCTTAAATTTGATTCCAGCCTCAACAAGCTCTGTGGCACTATGTATGTTCCAGTTATCAATCTCTCTAAGAGCATGTAGATGCTTAAATTTCTTTACCTTATGGAACTCGACTCCAGCCTCATGAGACTCTTTGCCATAAGGTATTGACTTCTAGATCCAATTTTCAATCTTGCTCAAACAAAGTAGACCCTTAACTTTCTGTATCAAATTCAATTCAACTCCATTAATTTGTGGACATGCTTCACATTGTTTGGACTTCCAGTCTTCATTCCTATTTCGATCATATATTTCCTTAAAATTCTTTGCCTTGTTGAGTTCAATTCCAGCCTCTTTAAGTTCAAAGGCAAAAGGTATTGGTATCCAGTTGCAAAACTCATATAATTTATCCTTAAATTTATTTGCCATATTGAATTTAACTCAAGCCTTAAGAAGCTCTGAGCCAATTGGAATTGATTCCTAGTCTTCAATCTCTTTTAGACTATGCAAATCCATCAATTTCTTTGCCATATTGACTAGGGAGCCAGACCTCTGACATTCACTAGAATAAGAGATTGCCTTCCTCGTATTTTTCATTTTTGCAAGTGATGGAATGACAGCTTTACGAATCAGACCAAATAGGTGCTTAAATATCTCTGCCTTGTTGACTTTGACTCCTGCCCCTTGACGGCATGATCTATTTCTATATCAAGTATTCAAATTCAAATGGTTGCATGTATGAGAACAAGGATATGCTCAAACTCTGCATTCTCAACCCCTCATTACTGGAAGTGAAGGGTTGAGAGCTTCATGCGCCAGATCAAGTAGATGCTTAATCTTTTCGGTTGAATTATAATTTGAGGTGTCGACATTCCATTTAAATGGTAAAAAGGCAGCGAAAAAATCGAGGACAAGATCATTAAGTTGTGATCTGAACCGTGGAGGTTGAGTGTTCGACACTAATTTCATCTGTCTCCTCAATATCAACCATGTGTTCTCCTAACTTTTTGGATCCGTTACTCTCACTCATGCCGAACAATTTAGCAAGAACAAATAATGGAAGTTGATTTTCAAATAACAGTAGATCACGAGCTATTGTACAAAGCATCCACTCCGTTTGAAAGATTGGGTCATATTCATGTTGTCTTGTTTTCTTGTAGATTTCATTCTTGCGTAACAACTCAATAATGAAACACCCATCAAGTAACATCATTTCTACAAACTGATCTGAGGTCTGGCTAATACATTCTACATAGCATTTACAAGCCAGTTCTTCCAATTCTCTCAAGGCCATGATGTATGCTTCTACACTTCCTTTTGTTTTTATAAGCATTTGTTGTAGATAGTGCAATTTATGCTCTTCCATAAACCCCTGGCCAACCTTGTCTTGGTGGTAAGGACTGATGGCAAGCAGCGTAGGCTTGTAAGCCTTCTCATTTACATCACGTAATAGCTCATGCACTTTATACATACAACGCTCTTTACAGATTCAAGTAAAAACAACAAGCTTTTTCTCGATATGAGTCGAGAGTGTATTCCTGCTCATATTGTAGAGAAGTAGTACAAGTCTCTGTTCCTAATACAGAGCATAAAAAATGTCACTAATTTTAAGAAAAATTTATGATAGAAAAATGCAAGTTTTTTAACTGTTAATACGAATAGAGAGAGCAAGCCATATATTTGTTAAAAAATAACATGTATCGTGTCCCAATGGTGGAACCATATTATATATTTTTCTTCCTTGTCACTTATATATGGTGTCTTCTAATGATGTGTTGGATAACATACCACTATCGTACGACTGTATAAGGTGTGGTTTGGATAGTGAGATGAGAAGAGATGTTTCAGTTCAAAGTTGAATAAAATATTATTAGAATATTATATTTTAATATTATTATTATTTTAGGATTTGAAAAAGTCGAATTGTTTATTATATTTCGTGTGAAAATTTAAGAAAGTTGTAATAATGAGATGGAATGAAATACTTTCACTATCCAAAGGGCCTAAGGCTCTAAGCAAAGAGAAGTTTCCTTCCACATTGTTATTCAAGAGCAGTGCTAATCACATGGACAGCGGCATCAGTTAAAACACGAAATAGGCTATAATGGATGCATGGACACTACATCCATTTTACCCTATTTCGTGTGTTAGCCTGTGCACTCGTCCAAGTCCCAATCAATTGCGTTCAAAAAAATATGATTAATATATAGCTCAACAAAGATATGGTTTGGGGTCACATTGTTACTTTTATTATTCTATATTTATTACATTCACTAAGAGAACATACAACAAGACTACATGAAAAACCTAAGGAATAATGGAAAATATGGTTTGTGCAATTGCAATTGCAAGCAATAAACAGCCGCCATAAATGAAAGCAATGCCCAAGGACTATTGAAATAATCACGCCTTAATTTTGCCATCCATACATTCTTGTGTCACCTGCAATGCATGTTCAGGTTCATGAAAGTTCTAGCATAAATGCTGGTCGAAAAAGCGACATGGTGAGCAAGCTTGTTAACCATGGCGGAAATAATTTCATCATCTCCCAAACAATTACTGATAATTCCTTTTTGACAAAGTAATTCAACATCCTTTGGAGACTTAATGAGACGGTCCATGAAGCACACATAGTTGTAGACATAATTCGAGCCATTTTGTGGATCACAGTAGTGCTCATATGCAATTAGATTCCATAAATAAGTCTCTGTACGATCTTCTATGCTCAAAGGTGAAATCTCCATTAGCCCATTGTTGAACTTTATGGAAACCAAGTTAGATTTCTCGTCCTTCTTGAATTTGACTCCAACCTCTTCAAGCTCTGTGGCACTATGTATGCTCCGGTCATCAATCTCCCTAAGAGCATGTAGACGCTTAAATTTCTTTGCCTTGTGGAACTTGACTCCTGCCTCACGAAGCTCTTTGAGGTATTGACTTCTAGATCCAGTTTTCAATCTTGTTTAGACAAAGTAGACCCTTAACTTTCTGTATCGCATTCAATTGGATTCCATCACTTTGCGGCCCTATTTCACACTATTTGGACTTCTGGTCTTCATTCCTATTTCGATCATATATTTCCTTAAAATTCTTTGCTTTGTTGAGTTCAATTCCAGCTCTTTAAGTTCAAAGGCAAAAGGTGTTGGTATCCAGTCGCAGAAGTACTCAAATAATCTATCCTTAAATTTATTTGCTATATTGATTTCAATTCGAGCCTTAAGAAGCTCTGAGCCAAATGGAATTGATTCCTAGTCTTCAATCTCTTTTAGACCATGCAAATCCATCAATTTCTCTGCCATATTGACTAGGGAGCCAGACCTCTGACATTCACTAAAATAAGAGATTGCCTTCCTCGTACTTTTCATTTTTGCAAGTAAAGGAATGGCAGCTTTACAAATCAGACCAAATAGGTGCTTAAATATCTCTGCCTTCTTGAGTTTGACTCCTGCCTCTTGACATTCTTTGGCATGATCTATTCCTATATCAAGTATTGAAATACAAATGGTTGCATGTATGCCACCAAGGAGATGCTCAAACGCTGCATTCTTGAATCTAAACCCAAACTCTAAATTTTTATATACTATTTTTAGAAGTGAATGGGTGAGAGCTTCATCCGTCAGATGAAGTAGATGCTCAATCTTTTCGGTCGAATTATAAGTTGATGTTTCGACATTCCATTGAAACGGTAAAAAGCTAGAGAAAAAGCCAAGGACAAGATCATTAAGTTGTGTCGGGATAATTTGAACTGTGGAGGTTGAGCTTCCAACACTAATTCCATCTTTCTCCTCAATATGAACAAAGTGTTCTTCTAAATTTCTAGATCCGTTACTCTCATTCATACCGAACAATTTAGAAAGAATGAATAATGGAAGTTGATTTTCAAATAACAGCAGATCACGAGCTATTGTAGAAACCATCCACTCCGTTTGAAAGATTGGGTCATATTCCTCTTGTCTTGTTTTCTTGTAGATTTCAGACTTGCGGAACAACTCAATAATGAAACAACCATCAAGTAGTATCATTTCTACAAACTGATCTGAGGTCTGGCTAGTGCATTCTACATAGCATTTACAAGCGGGTTCTTCCTATTCTCTCAAGACCGTGATGTATGCTTCTACACTTCCTTTCGTTTTTATAAGCATTTGTTGTAGATAGTGCAATTTATGCTCTTCCATAAACCCCTGGCCAACCTTGCCATGGTGGTAAGGACCGATGGCAAGCAGCGTAGGCTTGTAAGCCTTCTTGTTTACATTATGTAATAGCTCATGCACTTTATACATACAACATTGATTACGAATTCAAGTCGAGATAGCACGCTTTTCCTCAATTCTAGTGGAGAGTGTATTACTACCCATATTGCAGAGAAGTAGTACAAATCTCTGTTCCTAATACAGAGCATATAGATTCTCACTAATTTTAAGAAAAATTTATGAGAGAAAAATGCAAGCTTTCTTAACTATTAATACGAATAGAGAGAGCAATAAAAAATAACTTGTATCGAGTCCCAGTGGCGGAACCATATTAAAGTTCTTGTAAAAGGCTAGGTTTTCCTCCACTTAAAAAAAAAATAGAAAAGAAGCAAGGCTTCCTTAATAATTCTTTGCGAAGCTAGCTCTTAAAATTAATATTTGTTACTATCACTTATAAAGAAATGAATAAAGTATTAAAAAAAAAAAGGAAGTAGTAACTACTGAACCAGTAATACCAAAATAACTATATATATATTGAAACTGTAAAATCCACATACCGTTTGATCTTAGAATTCTTTTCAGAAGATTTGCACGTCGGAGTTCCATCTCAAAAATGAAAGCAAAAAGGAAGAAAGATAAAAATGACCTTACAATTTCAGTATGTTTTTCTTTTCAATGTGCAATAATGGACTTGCTCAATGATTCGTCGTAGGTACGTATGACTGCTCGCCGCAGATTGCTTCTCTTGCTTTACTGGAACAAAAATAAAACAACACTAGGGATGAAAGTTACCAAACACAGAAAACTGCTCAATAATTCACGATGGATTCTTTATATTTCTATCTACAATATCTAATTACAACTTACTTTATTCAATCTAACTAATAATAATTTCTATAATTCACTATACATCAATTTTTTTTTTCTCTTTATTACTTAAAATATTTTTATTTTTATTCTATATCTATTCTCTTTTAAATATTTCTTCGTATTTACAATATTATCTCACCATATTGTATTGTGATTGTAATTTATTTATTTACAAATCAAATAACAAAAATAATCCGAAAATAATTTAAAGCAAAATCAAAAGTTAAAAGAAGAATTAATTGGCTTTATAATATAATTTATGGTTAATTGTAAAATTAGTACATAGGTTTTTACGTTTTGATTTTCAGTTTTTGCAAAATTAACATAATTTCAAGAAATCTACAATTCAATACCTATCTTAATTTTACAATTAGAACTTTAATAGTGTCATTGACACATGGCATCCATACGTGATATGCGAGTCTCTGATTGGCCAATATGATATCAATATCCACGTTAACCAACCTCCCATTTTCTTTTTTTTTAAGAAAGAAGTAAAGAGGAAGAAGAAGAAGATGAGAGAGAGGAAAAAATCGTCTATACCCTGAAAGGCTAAAAGAAAGAAGAAGAAGAGAAAAAACAAATAAATAAAAAAAATCTCCAAAATAAATAACTAAAAATATGACGAAGTCTCAAAATAAATGCCAACTTCCCAATGTACTAAGTCAACAGAGCAAAAAGAAACTATTCAATAAAAATTCTCCAATAACAAGTACCCTCTTTGTATTTAATAGACTATGCTCACAAAGCTTTACCCATGCTTTCTATTCAATGCACAATTTTTCAGATTCTTAATATCGCTCTTTTTTATATTTTAAAGACAGCATGACAAAATTCAGCTCATGTCTAGACAATGCATGTCAGAAACATTTTCTCCTTTTCATACAAATTTCATGAGTAATGCCAAAAAAAGACCGAGGTTGTTTTTTCCAAGTTCTCATTTCGTAACAAAACATGCAAAATTTTCAAAAAGTCAACCTCAGTCTGAATAATTCATGTAAAGCCTAGTATAGGAACCTCGCTTACCTGAACTTCTTAACTTTTCATAATTTCTCCACAGCAGTATTAAATGAAAATCAATCGTCACCTGTAAAATAGTCACGTACTCCCATAAATTTCCAATCGAACACATATATAAAGCTTAAACCTGAAATACTAAGTAACCTATTTTTCCTTTAAAACAATCTACAACTCTTATAACTCTAAAATATAATAAACTCTCAATACATCGATTTCACTTGATACCTTCGAAGCATAAACTGTAAACTCTTTAATCTTGATACCAACTAATATAATTAAAAAGAAGCTTCGTACTTTGGATTGTAACTCAAGGGACAAAGACGTAATATCCTAGATCTAATCTTCCCTAACTTTACGTAAAGAGCAAAACCACGTTAGCTTGTAGGGAAGCATATACACTGGACTCAGATACGTGTACGATGGAAAACTCATCGTGAGAGCAGCTGCGAGGTGGTAGAGAGATGGGTGGAGCTGGCGGTTGAGCATTGATAAGAGAGGGAGAGAGAGACAGGGTGAAAGAGAGAGAGAGAGTAACCGTGAGGGAGAGAGCATGAAGACCATGTCGACAGGGAGTAACCGAGAGAGGCGAAGGTATTGTGATGGTGGCTCACGACGGCTCCAGGTTAGGTATGGTGGTTCAAGGTGGTGCAAGGTGCGTGTCATGGTGGTGTTGCTCGGTAATGCATGGTGGTACGTGAGGAGACGTGCAACATGCTTGGGGAGGCGTTGCTCTATTATATGGGCTAAAAACATAGCAGTTTCGGTTTTTGCTTCCCACTAAAGTGTCGGATATATTTTCAAAATAATATATATAATATTTATCACTAATAATATTTTGGGAATTTATTTTTGAAAGCTATGAATTATTTTGGAAAGAGTGAAATTAAGAAAAATTTATAAGCTATTGTATATGGTTATAATAAATTGGGTTCTTATGTTTAAATCAAGTCATTAGCTGGATTAGTGGTATTGATGGATTTGGTTAATCCAAAGGATTGGGGTTCGGATCACCCTCGTGACCAAGTGGGGTTTTTATTGATTGATTTATCGAGAGCAACACCCAGATCATGGGCGTGCGGCCCCCCACTAGAGCGCTAAGCGCGCAAAGCATGAATGGGCACTAGTGCCTGGCGCAACTCTTGGAAAATAAATGGCAAAAGTCACAACACTATCGAACCCCTGTGAGGCAGATGGTAAAGAGGCAAGGTGACAGTTGGACTAAGTCCAATGTTTGTGCCACTTGGTAACAGGCACAATATATATACATGTTCGGATTAGATTATAGAAAAATGAAAAAGTTACAACTTTTCATTCACATCATTTGGTCCTCTATGAATAGACACATTGGCCTATGAATTTGAACAAATAATCACATAATGATAGAGTTCAAGAAGGCAATTTCAAAATTCTCTCTCCCAAAAGTTTTCATTTCTTCAAAACTTGTCATTAGGGTCTGTTCATTCTGTAGAGAACATATTTCTAATCTTTTGGTTGAATAGCAAAATCAAAGGGTATTCAAGGTCTAATTTCTTGTGTGCATAACGTAATTAGATAAATAGACTTGTTCTGGGCTTCATTGTATATTGGAGGCAAATTTTCTTGTAACCCATGTGCATATCGTAATTAATAGGGGCAAATATTGTCTTAAGAAAATGACATTCGTAACGCACCTTGAAGCAAATTTTCCTCACTATTTTCTGTTTTGTAGCCCCTTTTGCACCAACAATCTTAAGACAATATTTATTATTAATGGCGAATAGTTCGGAGAGTCTGCTTTAGATTTTGTAAAACTAGAACATTTTGATAGAGCCAATTTTCGACGCTGGCAAAAGAAAATGCACTTCCCCTTGGCCAGTCTCAAAGTGGTATATGTTCTAACCACTCCTAGGCCTTCTGTAAATGAATACGAGACAATCTGTAACAGCCCGCTAGAAATTCATTGGTGGAATTTCTATTGACTTTAGGAATCTCGTAAAAACTCCATAAGTTTTTATGAATCGACCAATCGCATAGGTTTTAGTCTATCAACATAGTCAATGTTATCACTCACTATGGTGCTAGAAATATGAGTTTATTTATTTGAGATGGTTATAAGTGTCAGAATGCATTATGGTCCACGCCATTAGACTCGGTGGATTATTTAGAATTCTATGGCGTAATATCCTATTTTTATAATTCCGAACGAAATGTCTGTTGGAAATTGTGAAATTATTTTTAGGGGCACTTCGAGGTTGAATTTCGGTATTATATTTTCACTGTAGGTTAATATGAATATTTAGGAATTTTTAGTGTTAAGTTTATGATTTACTTTTTCGGAGTGAATAGTAATCTCAATAAGCGCACCAATTGCAGTATTTCAAAATCATAGTGTGGAATGTCCAAATTAGATTAGAGAAGTTTTATTTGGACACTTGGCAAGATCTTAGCCACACTTAGTGAATAATATTAGACACTTGGCACCATGAGGAATGTTTGTTTGATTTGAAGGAATCAAGGTGTGAGATCATGCCACTTAAGCAAAACCTTGTTTCATCTACTCAACCAAATTGTGCCAGACCAAAGAGGTTTTCAATCCTAGTGAAACCCTAAATGGTGGGAATCCAATTGAAAGCCCAAAAGCTTTGTTGAAATCGAAACCCTAAACGGTTTCCCCAAACCCTAAAGTTGGCCTCTAAACCCTTTCTAATCCGATTTCTAGCATTGTGTTTAATCACTTGATTAAATCACTTCCACATGCTATTAATCCTTCAATTTGGGTTTGAACATCATTATCCAACCTTGCTAACCTTGAAAAATTGATTGGACCAAGTGATATTGGATTTGGGCTTGATAGCAACCCAAGCCCTCTTTAAACCCCAAATTTTAGGCCCATTCGGTTTAGGCCCTTTAAGGCCCACGAATTTGGTCACCATAGGATTGCTTCATGGCTAAGTTTTGTACCCCCACTTGGCTGGCCAGATCTTTACAAGAAGGGCCTAGAAGGTTCTTGAAAGACAAAGCTAAAGGGCCACCTCACTCTTTCACTCTCACACTCCACCTTGAGAAAAGATCTTGGTCTGATTTTTATGAGAAGAAAAGGCCAACACTCAACCATTCCTTCAGTCCTATCACTTTACATAGCTTGTGTAAGAAGCTCTCCAGTCCACTTCCCACGAAAAGCAGCTCTCCTTTACACTTTTTCTTCATAGAACACAAAAGACACTCTCGGACAGTTTTTCTTACCTCTTTTGAACGCCCATTTCGAAGCTTTTGTAAGTGTTTTCTCGCAAATTTTCCTTCATGAAAGTTGTTTCTTTTGGAGTCTAGTTTACGTGGATATCTTATTCGTTCCATGTAGAGATCATTTGATTGGTAAAAAGTTGTTTAGACCCCAGAAAGGTCATTCTGGGCGATAAACTGGAGAGTGTGTTATATTTTGGAGTTTTTGACTAAGCTAATGAATAGATCTTGGTCCGAAATTTTTATGGAGTAATGTTAACATGTGTATATGATTATTGGTTGAGGATTTGTTGCATGATTAAAAGTTTTGGTGAAATATTTTCTTAGGTCTAGAAACTTAGAAACTGGAAGAGGAAAAACAGTTTCTGTTTTGAAAAAGTTTGAAGCTTTTATGGTTTAATCTTATTCCAATGGCTTTGATATTTTTATTGGAAGATCCTAAGCATGTTATGTACATTTTAGAATGTTATTTTGAAAATATTTGATGTTAGTTACGAAGATATGAAATTTTATGCATTGAGATATTTGGTTAGGCCAAAGTGATGATGTTCTTGGCTAAATTTATGTTTTGGTTGATGTTTAACCATGTGATCTTGAGTTTGATGCTTGGATCTGTTTTAGAACATCTTTTTAAACCATGTGATGTTTTGGTTTGAAGATCACATGTTTATAAGTCATGGATCAAGAGGTTGATCAAAACAAGTTAGAAACAAAATTCTGTTTTGAACTTAGAAGAGAAACCAAAAAGTTCAAGTATGGTTTTAGTGATTTTGATGACTTTTGTTCATGAGTCAAAACATGATTATTCTTAAGAATATGTTATGAGTGTAGTAGAAGAAAAATTTTGGTTTAATCATGAGTTTTGAGATTTGAAAGAATTACAACAAAAAGCAAAGGAAATAGCCTTGTAAGTTTCGGCCATATAGAATTTTGATGGTTGTGTTTAGCTTTAAATTTTTCTGAATTCATATTTGAGCTTAGGACAAAATTTACATGCGGTATGTAAATTTTGGTGATTTTTGGAGTTAGGATGCAAAATCCTGGAGTCAGGGGTAAAATGGTCATTTTCCCACATGTAGAGGGTAAAATGGTAATTTTACTCTAAGTTGATATTTTTCCATATTCCTAATTGTTAGTGATTAAGTTTTAATTTTTAGAAATCACTACTTTCAGTTTCTCGTGATCGCACTTGAGTTTTGTCTCGAAGCGCGAAGATCGAGGTAAGTTGGCTTTCAACTTACTATCAGTTTAATGTGTATGAGTGATCAGTAAGGGAACTAAATTGTATACATGCATGTTATCATATGTGCCATGCCAAGTCATTACATATTTATCTGTTACACAGAATTTATACTGTCATGAATTATTCATATGTTACACAAGATATTCTGTCACGTATTGCTATACATTGCAAGTATGTTAAGTTAAGTATGCCGTCTATTACATGTATTTCATGTCACGTAATATTCACTGTCACATGTTACGCCATGTTAAGAAATGTTGTCTGTTATATGGTATGCCATGTTACGAAATGTTGCATGTTACATGTATCACATGTGTTGAAATGTTCTCTGTTACATTTATGTCTCGAAGTACATCATGTATGTCATCTTACGTTCATGTCATGTTACGCTACGTCAAGATTTATGTCTTTTATGTCACGTTTATGTCATGTTCATGTTACGTCACGTTACGAAATGTCATGTATGACAGTTAAGTTATTCATGTCAATCACGACGCTAAGCGCTAGGATGGGGTAATATCCTAGTGGAACTCCTTTGTTCACGCTGGAGTGTCTAAATATGTGTGAAATTCCCTGGGTTGACGAAGTACAGTCAACAGGTTGCGAATGGGGCCTAATTAGCTGGTGACCGGAGCGCGCCAGGCACTAACGCCGATGGTGCCACACATTATGTTACGTGTGTCCACAGCAAGTGTGGCACAAACAAATAAGTCATGGGGCCACAACAACTGTGGAGCATACACTACATGAGACACAGCAATTGTGACACGTAGAATACGTGGGGCCACAACAACTGTGGAGTTCGTATTAACGCACTCACAGCTGGTATAGACACCTGTGATGTGATGCGGTAATCGGCAGGGACACACGGCTCAAGGGAACTGTGTAGCACTCATATGGTCACGTTAATGATTAAGTCTATTGAATAAGATTCCAAGTTCAAGTCATGTTTCACGTTATGTTATGTTCAAGTTTACGATCACGCAATCATGGTAATCCCATGAGATAAGAATATGTTTCAAGTTCATGTTATGTTATGTTTACGTTCACGTTACATTCCAAGTTCACATTTATGTTATGTCATGCTCAGGTTTAAGTTATGTTCAACTTCGTGTTCAAATTATGCATGTTCACGTTTATGCTATGTTTCAAGTCCATGTTATATTTCAAATTCACGTTCATGCTATATTTCAAGTCCATGTTATGTTTCAAGTCACGTTCATGCTAAGTTTCAGTTTCAATTTAAGTTATGCCAGTTATGTTATGTTGTATGTCAAGTTATGCTATGATTACTTATGATTTGATTATGCATTCATGCTTTTACTGCCATGCATGCATAATTAACCGGTGTGGAAGTTTCCTGTTAACTTGCTGTGATTTGTTATCAAATCTCACTGTGGTAGTCCCAACTGCCATTCCCCCGAATGGTAGATTTTGTTACAGGATCTGAAGGAGAATCGAGAATCGACCAACTGGAAATGATCGACTAAGCGATGGTGTGACGTAGATGGTAGTACAGTAGTTACCTCAGGTTACTACTTGTATTTGTGGTGTTTAATCTCCAACACTCTTTTGATCACAACCATTTTGGACTAGTGTTGTGATCCCAGTTGTTTAGTACGTCATTATGTATGAAGTATGTTGTAAGTATTTGGGATATTTCGGTTTGGTGCATAGTATTGCTAAAGAAAAAAATTATCCTCTGCGAATATTGCATAATGCTAGATGCATGTTAGGAATATTGCATCTTATATGTCATGAACGGGGGCAGGTAACCTTGTGTTGCATGTCTCAACGCTTCAAATGTTCGTCAGATCCCAAGCGGAATTTAGGGGCGTCACACAATCGCTCAAAGTCGAGCAAGGATCAAATGGGAATAAAACGACTACATATGCAAGTGACATATCTGCAAAGCAATGTCTGACACATTGTTTCACGCGTACCAAAACAAAGCAACTGCCAATGATCTATGGGACGCACTTGAAAATAAGTATCTTTTAGAAGATGCTACAAATAAGAAATTTTTACCTACAAAATCTTTCAATTATACCATGGTAGATTCTAGGCCTGTTGTTGAACAATTTAATGAGATTATGCATATTCTTAATCAATTCTCTCAACATGAGATAAAAATGGATGAATCAATATCGGTTTCCTCCATTATTGATAAACTTCCTCAATCATGGAAAAACTGTAAAAGAAGTTTGAAACATAGAAGAGAGGAAATGTCTCTAGAAGAATTAGGTCAACACCTTCGTATAGAAGAAGAGATTAGACTTAGAGACATTAATGAAGAGCGTGACTCTTTGACTTCCAACACGCACATGGTAGAGGAAGGAAATACCCACAAACCTGGACAACCCAATGAATCTGGATATGAAAACTAGAAGAAAAAGAATAATTTTGAAAAAAAATCAAAGTCACTTCCAAAATGAGAATCATAAGAATCTGAGAGTAAGTTGCTTCCATTGTGGCAAGTAGAGTCATTACAAAAGAGATTGTCGCTTTCTTAAAAAGGAAAGACGGAACTCTGGTTCTAGAGAGAATTATGAGGCCAGGATCTTTGAGACTAACACTCTTGAAGGAGATAACTCTTGGTGGATTGATTCAGGAGCAACAAGGTAAGTCTGTAAGGATAGGAGCCTGTTCAAGAGGTACGATCCAATGGAAGATGGACATGTTCTATACATGAGGAACTTGTCCACTGCCGTAGTTAAAGGCAAAGGAACAATAAAAATGGAGTTTACCTCCAGAAAAGTTCTTACTCTCAAAGATGTGTATCATGTACAAGAAGTTAGAAAGAATCTTTTATTTGGTAGTTTTCTGAATAAGTATGGGTTTAAATTGGTTTTTGAGTCAGATAAATTTGTATTGACCAAAAAGGGTAATTTTGTGGGGAATGGATATCTAAGTGAAGGCATGCTCAAACTCGATATTATTAATTAAATTAATACTTTACTTAATTTATATTATTTGTGGCATTGTTGTTTAGAACACATTATGAATGTGAATGCAAACAAATAAAAACAATTGTGACTTATATATATGATTTTCTATATATTGCTATGTTTATATAATGCATTCAAAGAACCAAGTTAATAGGGTAGTTGTGCAAAGCATTTTATGATATTTGAGAAATATCATAAATCACGGTATTGAGTACGACGGGTTTCCTTCGGTTATAGAAGGAGGTTTTCGTCGATTGTAGAAGGAATATAGATGCCAGTTGGGAATTGAGCATGATGATCAAATCAACCAGTGGGTGGATATTTACTCTTGGTGGAGGAGTAATTTCCTGAGATCAAAGAAGCAAGCATGCATAACTTACTCAACTATGACGATTAAGTCTATAGCATTGGCATCTTGAAGCAAAGAGGTAACGTGGCTAAGAAATTATTGATAGAGATCTCAGATTTAAAAAAAAAATAAAAAATCAATGCCACCAATGCCTTTGCATTGTGACAGTCAAGCTATATTGTCACGGGCCTAAGCCATATATATAATGGCAAGTCTAGGCATATTAAGGCAATTACTCACAGATAGAGTTATTACGATTGATTTTACAAGATATTGCCAGAACTGACATATCCATTAACTAAAGAACTTGCAAGTGATTTCATGTGGGACATCAAAGGGATGGGTTTAAAGCCAAAACAATAAAATCACCAATAATGGAAACTCAACTCAACTCATAGACATATCATGACTTGAGTTCAATGAGCAAAGTACATTATATGTTTGTGGTTTGCAAGCACTATGATACCAAAATTAGTTTTTCAAACTAATTTACCATCTCAACGTTTGGGGTGCTTGGTACTGTAATGAAAAGGAGAGGCTGAACAATAAGCTCTTAATAGACTTATAACATAGTTATGTTCAAGTGTTTAGTTATAGGACACTTTTGATAAGTCTACACATATGAGTATCGGGGCTGCCTCCTATGCGAATTAGGCTTTGTCTCTAGAGCACTCATGAAACCCGGATATAAACACAAAGTCAATCCACGTGTCAGCTTTTATGAACTACCCAAAGAGAAGATAATTTATATGTGAGATATATCTGGCTAATCCTATAGAATCGCTAGTTTAAAGCATGTGTACTGTGCCATTCTGGTTAGCTTTGATGTATTTTTACTATGTGAAAGTTCAAGTCCAAAAGTCACATTCATTTATGTATAAGTTTTCCTATTCTAACCAGAATATATTTTGAAAATGGTGGGGGATTGTTGGATTTATTTTCAAAATAATATATGTGGCACCCCTGACCCCCATGTAACGACACACGAGAATCGAGATGCCAGGATGATGACAGCATGGTCACGCATCCCAATGATAGTGCCAAGTATGTGTACATGCAACAGTGTATAAAAACAATACAGCAGATAATTTAAGTAAGTCAACTAAGTACCAAAATTGTTACACAATTTAAAGATCAATAAAAGTAGTTTAAATAGTAGTACAGTCATCCCAAATAAAATGTAATACAAGTCCCAAAATAAAATGAGTGATCCCAAATCACTCCTCGGGCGGAGCCGAATTCTCAGGCTCGCCCTCATCTTCATCTACATCAAAATCTACGTTATCAAAAAGGGTACCGCAAGTAAGTATAAACCAAACAACCACGAGATTACAAATGCATTAATGCTACCAACAATAATGCATGCATATGATGAAATATGCATTATGCCCAAAACGTCATTTTCCCCGAAAATGAATACTTTCCAACGCACACCAAAATCCAATTTTGGCCCAAACATATACGTAAAACATTTTCCCAGAAAATGATTTACACAAAATCCATATCCAATACACGCTATTTTCAAAGAAAATAGTCCATTAATCCATTATTACCATATGCACCATGATCTCCCCTAGGGACCATCCATACGTCCTGGCTTCGTAGCGATGCCTAGTTTCGTGCCCAGCGCGTTCATGGCCAAGCACCCTCCACGCAACAAGCGATGCCTAGTTTCGTGCTCAGCGCGTTCATGGCCAAGCATCCTCTAGCCCTCGCCAGTAGAGGGGCCACGGAATCGATACGAGACCATCTCGTCCGATCCCATTGTCGCCCAGTGACAATCCAGGGGACGTCACTCAGTATATTCTGCTCTCGAGTGACCAAAGGAGCTCCATCGAGATAATGCCCCATCTCGGCTTGGGGTCGTGATACACACGCACTCAAAAATCATTTCACATGAAAACCCAGTTTTCAATAAACACATGAACATGAATGCAATTACATGAAAACCCAGTTTCCTTTACAAACATGATCATGCGTGCAAATATGCCATGTACATGTAACATCTCAATAATCAACAACTCCCAACACACCAAACACACAAACAACTCTATCCTCCAATCCAACCGACCCCCGTACTCCTCGGACTCAGTCCGATATAACCAACTAGTTCACAATAAAATGAGTTAGTGCAAAAATACATTTAAATCACGAAAGTTTTTTGGAAGAAAATTTACAGTGCTATATAATAATATCCGAAGGTGCAAGAAGTGGCGGCTCAGCAACGTAACAGTGAAAAATGCACTGTGGCCATGGGTCTCAAAAATTCACTTTTAAACTGGGACAAACCAAGACCCGAGATTGATAGAGTAGGGCTTAGGGATGTCGGTGAAACTAGTGGTGGTGGTGGTTGGCCATGGGTGGCGGCATAGAGGGTGGTCGAAAACCACAAACCCCAAAACAAAAATGTTGATGAATGTGCTTCACCGGTGACGGATCGGAGCTAAGAATGGGTGCATTGGATTGCTATGAGGTCGAGGATGAAGTGGTGAAGAAATGGTGGCTGGAGGTTGCGCGACGAAGATGCTGGAGTGAAGAGAACGTCGCGGCTTGGGGTTGTGCATGGGGACAAACGACAGCTTGAGATTGGAGCGGTGGTGTCACCGACCGGTGGGGAAGCTTATGGGAGGGGCAGTGTCACGCACGGCGGCGCGCGGCGGTGGCTGGGTGGAGAGGAAGAAAACGCACTGGAAGGGAGAGGGAGAGGGGTGTCACAAGGGAGAAGGCAGAGGAAGAAAGAGAAAAAGAAAGAAAGGAAAAGAAGAAAAACAAAAAAGAGAGGAAAGAGAAAATGGAGGGAAAGAAATGAGGTACAATCCTCACATCTTGGGTCACGAAAAAGATTCGACGGAAACGATTTCAAAACAACAAGTTAAATAAAATAATTTAAACGTAATGATAAAATGAAATTAAAATAGTTAAATTCAACAATAAGTTAATTAAATATGAAAAAGCAATTTAAATGCATAAAAGTAATTAATATTAAGAAAACACATCATAAATTAATTTTCACAAAATTAAAATTATAAAAATAAACCAACTAAAAATCCAACAACTTTAAAACAAGGGAATAAATTTTTGAATAAATAAAAATAATCATTCGCTAAAAATACACTAAAATATGGGGTGTTACAATATATATAATATTTGTTATTAATAATATTTTGGGGAGTTATTTTTGGAAGTTATGAATTATTTTGGAAAGAAAGAAATTAAGAAAAGTTTATAAGCTATTGTATATGGTTATAACAAATTGGGTTCTTATGTTTAAATCAAGTCATTAGCTGGCTTAGTGGTATTGATGGACTTGGTTAATCCAAAGGACTGGTGTTGAGATCACCCTCATGACCAAGTGGGGTTTTTTATTGATTGATTTATCGAGAGCAACACCCAGATCATGGGCGTGCAGCCCACCACTAGAGCGCTAGGCGCGCAAAGCATGAAAGGGCACTAGTGCCTAGCGCAACTCTTGGAAAATAAATGGCAAAAGTCACTACACTTGGGGATCCAACCCGTGTGAGGCAGATGGTAAAGAGGCAACCATTGGACTAAGTCCAATGTTTGTGTCACTTGGTAACAAGCACAATATATATACCTGTTCGGATCAGATTACAGAAAAATGAAAAGTTACAACTTTTCATTGACATACTTTGGTCCTCTATAAATAGACCCATTGGCCTATGAATTTGAACAGATAATCAGATAATGATAAAGTTCAAGAAGGCAATTTTGAAATTCCCTCTCTCCCAAAAGTTTTCATTTCTTCAAAACTTGTTATTCGGGTATGTTCATTCTATAGAGAACAGATTTCTAATCACTTGGTTGAGAAGCAAAATCTTAGGGAATTTGGGGTCGAATTTCGTGTGTGCATAACACAGTTAGACAAACAGACTTGTTCTGGGCTTCATTGTATCTTGGAGGCAAATTCGTTTGTAACCCGTGTGCATACCGTTATTGGTGGGGGCGAATATTGTCTTAAGGAAAACGACATTCGTAATGCGCCTTGAAGCAAATTTTTCCCTCACTATTTTCTGTTTTACAGCCCCTTTTGCACCAACAGAAAGTTGGTGATGGTTGGTTTGCGCGACGAAGTTTCGGTGCCGTGGGGTTCTCAATGCAAGGTTAAGGCGACGGAAAAGGGCTGACGAAGGCTTGATTGTACGTTGAGGTGGCTTGTCAGTTGCTTTTTGGACGTGGAAGGCAATGGTGCAAATCTGTAGGTTGTTGCCGACTATTGAAGTGCATGCAGCGGTTGGCCCCTATATGAGGACATGAAGGTGCTGGGCCGTGGAGGTTGTCCCACGATGGTTGGACGGTAGCATTTCTAGGTGCACCTTTAGACGTGGTGTGGAGAAGTTAGATAGATAGGGAGAGAGGGCGTGAAGGCAGCGATCGACATGAAAATGTGCCAACGTTGGCGCTGATAGTAGATGTTGCATGACGGGAAGAATGAAACCGAAAAAGCATGGGGGAATGAAAAAGGAAAAGGGGGATCGACGAGCATGGGCAAATGTTATTGAGCTTTTCCTACGTGCAAGCAACGATAACTCAGTTTTTCCTACGTGCATGGTGGTTGGCTAGAAGAAACGACTTTGAGGGGGGAGAAGGAGATCAACGTGCATGGGACATGCACGTGGCTTTGGGTCCATTTCAATAAAAACAAAAAAGTTGGACCTACGTTTTGATGATAAAAGAACTTAAAAATAAAACTAAAGAAAATTGAATGCAAGTGTCGTACTGGGCCTGGGTGTTACATCCTCCCTTCCTAAAAAAAATTTTGTCCTCAAAATTTGCTGCACCAAAGTGAAAAAAAAAAATCCATAATTCAAGCCATGCATATGACTTTATAGTGCTCAACAAAGCAACTAAAAGTCTAATAATAAATCAAAACTCTTCACATAATGTAATAACTTCAAGCAAGTAACGAATAAACTCTCCAAAGACCATGACTTTTAATCTCACATTTGATTGATGAAGAAATTCAACTCGTGATTTCTAAAAGTTAAAAATTACAATAATCCTAAAAAACCTAAAGTCCATAGCCACAAGATTCAATCTTAAGTGATCTCAAGTTAACAAATTTCGAGGACGAAATTTTATTTTAAGGGAAGAGGATGTGATATCCCATATTTATGTGTATTTTGACTAAGTAATTATTGCATTTCTTAGGATTGTGGGCTTTCTTGTTTTAAATTTTAGATGATTTACGTGGTATTATTTTACGACTTTTAACTGGAAAATTTAATTCAATATGTATTATTATTATTAATTATTATTCATTATTTAAAATGCTGTTTATTTTAAATTAGTTTATTGTTAGATTTTATTATTTTATTTTACTTAGTCAAACCCCGAGTTGAATGATTGGACCTCATTTTTTTCCCTCACTTTCTCTTTTTCCCTTTTTCTTTTCTCCTCTTTAGTTTTTCCTTCTTTCTTTTTCTCCTTTCTTTTTCCCCTGCCTTTCTCTTCCCGCGCGCGAGCCCCTTTCCTCACCCCCTCTATTTTCTTCATTTGCCCATAGCGCCGCCGCCACCCCTCCTATTTTCTTCCCCTCCGGCCGACGACCACCCCCTCTGATTTCAGCCTCTCCCACGCCGCCAATCCCCTCCACTCATGGCTTCAAGACGTGCGGTCTTTGTGTTCCAGCATCACCGTTGGCCACCATCTTTTCACCACTTCACCGACAGCCTCCCAGCTACCTTAGCCACCCATCCTCAACTCCGATCTGCCACCGGTGAATCCCCTCCATCCCCATTTCCGATTTGGGTGTTTTGGCCTTCAACCGCCACCCATGACCTACCACCACCACTAGTAGTTTCACCAACACATCTAAGTCCTTCCCTAGCCATCCCAATTCTTAGTTTGTCCCCATTCAAAATTGGGATTTTTGAGACCCACGACTTTAGCCCGAATTGCATTGTTTCATTGTTGTGTCGCCACTTCTAGCACCTCAGTGATCTTCAAAAATTATATTATAGTGCTGTAAGTATTTTTCCAAAAAACTTTTAAGATTTAAATCTATTTTTGCGCTAACTCATATTTACTGTGAATTGGTTGGTTGTGCTGGACTGAGTCCGAGGAGTAAGGGTGCCGGTTGGATTGGAGGATGAAGTTGTTTGTGTGATTGGATTATGCTAGGATTTGTTGGTTGTTGGATATTTGTGTCATCTCTTGTTCATTGCATAATTGTACGCATATTCATGTTTATAAATGAAAACTAGGTTTTCGCATAATTGAATACATATTCATGTGTATATTTGGAAACTAGGTTTTGATGTGCAAAATGGTTTTTGGGTGCATGTGTATCATGACCCCAAGCTGAGGTGGGGTATTATCTTAGTGGAGCTCCTCTTGTCACTCGGGAGCGGAATATACTGAGTGACGTCCTCTGGGTTGTCTCTGGGTGACAACGGGATCGGACGGGATGGTAGCGCTCTCGTGTCGACTCCATGGCCCTTCTTGCTAGAGGGGGTTAGAGGATGCTTGGCCACGAATGCGCTGGGCACGGAACTAGGCATCGCTCAATACGAAGTCACTCACATGGTCGTTACCCATGATGTGACGAAGAGAGCCAGGGTGTGCAGATGGTCCCTAGTGGAGATATTGGTTCATACGGTTAAAATGGATTATCGGGCTATTTTCTGGAAAAATAGCGTGTTTTGGATAAAAGGATTCTATGTGAACTATTTTTTGTGAAAAT
Organism: Juglans regia; assembly: GCF_001411555.2. Classification (NCBI taxonomy): domain Eukaryota; kingdom Viridiplantae; phylum Streptophyta; class Magnoliopsida; order Fagales; family Juglandaceae; genus Juglans; species Juglans regia. The sequence continues at coordinate 23,139,537 of NC_049907.1, forward strand.
GGTGGAATATTGTTTTGAGCCATTTTTGGGGAAAATGGTAGGAAATGTTTTAATGGAATGTTTTGGGCCAAAATGGGATTTTGGCGTGCACTGGAAAATATTCATTTTCGGGGAAAATGAGATTTTGGGTCTAATGCATATTCCATCATATGCACGCATATTTGTTGGTTGCATTAATGCACTTTTATCTCTTGGGTTGTTTGGGTTGTTACTTACTGAGATTCATATCTCATGTGGTATTCCTTACACTGCGGTACCGTTTTATGGTACCATAGATTTTGATGTAGATGAGGATGTGGAGCCTGAGGGATCAACTCCACCGGAGGAGTGACATGTGGTCACTTGGGAATATGGGATTTGTTTCCCACTCGTTTATGTATTTGGTTTGTATTATATTTATATTGGATCAATGTATAACTTTTTAAAGGCAATTTATTTTGGAAATCTGTATTTAAATTTGTAGTACTTTGTTGGCTAACTTTTAATTAACCGTTGCGACTTTTGTTGTGCACTTTTTGCATGTTGCACACACTTGAGCACTTATCGTTGGGATGTGTGACCCGTATTGCCATCATCCCGACGTCATGATTCCCGCGTTTCCGTACTTGGGAGTCAGGGTGTCACACCACAATTCTCTATTACATCCCGCAACATCTTTAACCCAATACACCACCACTGTAACACACCTGCTCAGCCATCGTGAACCCACCACGGTTAGCACAACTGAGAGCCACAACCCTTCGTTTAACACCCACAAACCACCTATGTTTTGTTTCTAAGAAACAAAGCAAGTGCTTGCTCAAGCCCTCCATTGTGCCCCCTTTCGCCGACATCTCACTAGGTGTTGCACCCGGCTATTGCCTCTGTGCGCCATCATCGACCCCGACCAACACCTACTTGTAGCCGTTTCAACACGGGCCAAGCCCCCACATTGCATGGTGCATAACACCCTCTCCCCATCTCTCAGACTCTCTCTCTCTCTCTCTCTCTCTTAACTTTCTCTCTTTCTCTCAGTGCTTGATTTGTTGTCAAGATAGCCACTGTCCACTTGCCAGCTCAGTGGCGACCCCTTTCCTCTCGGTGAGTATGGACTCCTTGTCGAACGGTTTTGGATCTGGAAGTTTACAATTTCAGAATTCTTTTTGTGTCCATGCTTTCCCAAAGAGCCCATGTTTATCAATTTATCTCCCAAAACGCCCTGTCATTAGGATGGACCCATGGGGCATGATTTTTATATTAAACTTGCTTATGGCTCTATTTGAGGTATAAGTAATTATATTGAAAATACTTATGTATTCAAATTAAATTGTTAAATATTTGAAAACTAATTCTAGAAGCAAATAATAAGATTTCAGTTTTATTTTAAATACTTTAAAACTAACTAAGCCTATTTTAATAAAATGAAAATTTTCTTTTTTCTACTTTAATATATATATTTTTTTTAGAAGAGTAGGAAGTCACATGTCCAATAGTGACCCCTCCCAAATTTTATTAATAAAGCCCTCACTTATGGCGGAGGAATACCGTGGTTACAAGAAAGGACCATGGAAAACAGATCCAAAAACAAGAACAAACTAGAACAAAAATAAAAGACCATTATTAAAACAAAAACCACCACAACCCAAACCAAGGCTTACAAAATAACACCAACTTTTACAAAAACTAACATTTCAAAGAAGGAAAACCCAAAGAATCCAAACGGATCAAACCTCTAAGAACCCGAGTTAAATTATAACTACACGAAAAAACCCACTCAGATCCTAAGGCCCCTGCCTTTGCTAACCAATCTGCCACCTTATTACCTTCACGATAAACATGCTGAAACCGACAATGAACCGTGCAAGCTAATTCAACAATTTCCTCCCAAAAATCCTCCAGATACCAAACTCCACAACGCCCTTTACTCCACCAAGAAATAACTACCATAGAATCCATTTCAACTATCACATTTGATATATTCAGCGTTTTACATCTTCTCAACCCATAAAGGAGAGCCATAAGCTCCGCCTTATTATTAGAACCAAACCCAACATAAGAAGCATAAGCCTGAACCATTCCACCAGAAGCATCCCTAATAACCCCACCAATACCACAAGAGCCCGGATTACCCATACTACTACCCCGTATTCAATTTAAACCACCCCCGCGGAGGTTTATCCCACCTCACCACTTTACAACTTGGAATTTTTGGAACCACCGGAACTATCCGCAAAGCATCCAAAATCATACCATCTCGAGAAGACAAATTATTAATTTGCTTAGCCGCCTGTGAAATGGAACCTAACCACACACAAATAGAATGAACAACAGAATTATGCGATTCCACAATACCTTCCATCCGAGCAAGACACCTTCTTCTCCATAGTCGCCAAGTAATAATAATGGGAATAATGCCAACAATAAAGCCCACCTGTGAGGAAGAGCTAGCCCTCCTAAACCAAATCTCAACATTCTGTCTCCAAGTTCTACCAAGAGGGATTCCAATAAGATTACCAAAAAAAGACCACACTCTGAATGGAAATTCTCCCTCAAAAAACACATGATTAATATCTTCAATATTACCATGACTACAGCAATTACATTTAGATACCAAAGGAATACCAATACGGCGTAATCTGTCATCCACACTCAAGGCCATAAACCAAGTCCAAAAATGGATAGACATTTTTAAAGGAAGATTCTTATGCCAAATCCAAGCATGCCAAACCATAGAATTCCCTCTAATACGAATACAGTTCCAAGCAGATTTTGTAGAGAAAATACCTGTATCCGTAGGAGTCCAAACAAGAACATCCTTTCCATTCTTTAATCCAGCTAAATCCGTTATTATCTCCTCCACCCTATCATGCCCTACTAACTCCTCCAATAACTCCACATCCCAACTATCCGACAATCTACAATCTTTAATTTTCAAAAAAGGAGAACCCATAATATTCATATCATTAATCAATGGGCCATTATCCCTCCATTTATCATACCAGAAAAAAAGATCACCCTCCCTAATTTTTCATTTCGAATTATTTAACAACAACGGAATACAATTCGCAACCATTCTCCAAAATCGAGATCCTTTATTATTATCTATAAGATACCATGGCCGGTTTCCAACATATTTGGTTTTGAAAAAATTTGCCCATTAAGAATTTCCTTGAAGGAGATTCCAAGCGAAACGCATATGCAAGGCTTTCTGAACATCCTCAAGATTTCGTAACCCAATTCCTCCTTCTTCCACCGGCTTACACATCTTATTCCAAGCCCACCATTTCCTTTTATTCCGTCCATCAGCTTCTCCCCAAAAGAAAGAACTCATCAATCTATGGATTTTGGCAATAACAACTTGAGGTACCTGTAAAACAGCAAGTAGATGGATATTCATACTAGATAAAACATGCCTCAAAAGAACAAGTTTTCCTCCCGAAGAAAGAAGCCTCATCTTCCAGCCACTAATCTTTTGCCTCACTTTATTCACCATTTCCTCTAAATGAGCCTGTTTCAAACGCCCTTGAATTATTGGCACACCTAGATATTTGAAAGGAAAAGATCCTTCCATAAAACCCGTCTGCCTTAAAATCCTTTGCTTACGCCGGTTTGGAATTTTATTAGAACAATACAAAGCAGATTTCTGAACATTAATACTTTGTCCAGACCACCTCTCATATTGAATCAAAATTTTTTGAAGAACCTGCACCGATCTTTGACTACCATTAGAAAAAACCATAACATCATCAGATACATCAAATGAGATATAATAGGAGTACCTCGGGCTTGAGAAAATAAACCAAATTGATTTTCTTGCACACTCCTATGAATCAAACGGGAAAGGACCTCTTGTTGGATGATAAACAAATAAGGAGATAGAGGATCACCTTGACGGAGCCCACGACCACCCGGGAAAAAACCCTTAACCGTTCCATTCATCATGACAGAATACCAAGGGTTAGAGATACAAGAATAAATCAACTCACAAAATTGAGAAGAGAAACCAAACCTTTGCAAAACCATTATCAAGAATCCACAATCCACCCTATCATAAGCTTTCGCCATATCAACTTTTAACAAAATATTCCCCCATGAATTTTTTTATTTATAGACTGCACCAACTCTTGAGTGAGACTAATGTTTTCAAAAATACTCCGTCCAGGAATAAAGGCTCCTTGCTCCAAAGAAATCAAGCGAGGTAAAAAACCAGATAAACGAGAAACAATAAACTTAGAGCAAATTTTATAAAAAACAGAACAAAGACTAATAGGACGAAACTTAGCAAAACCTGTGGGAGACTCCATCTTTGGAATAAGGACCAAATATGAGGCCGTGAAGAATCTTGGAAGATCCTTGGTCATAAAGAATTCCACTACTGCCTTCCAAACATCAACCTTAACCACTTCCCAACAACTTTTATAAAAACCCGCTCCAAACCCATCAGGACCCGGAGTACTTTGATTTGGGATGGATGATACTGCCTCAAACACTTCCTCTAAAGTAGGCGGCTTAATCAAAGAATCATTCTCCTCCTCTAGTATGACCGTCTCAATAAGGCCTTCTAGTCTAGCTTGCTCTATAGGCGGCTCTCCACGAAGTGCATCTTGAAAAAATTCCACCGCCCCTTGATGAATACTCTCCGGATTCTCATAAGTCATACCATTCGATCTCATCTCCAGCACTCTCTTCCTTCTTTTATTAATAAGACAAGCATGAAAAAATTTTGAATTGCTATCTCCCTCCAACTTCCATTTAAGCTTGGCCAATTGAGCTAATCTCATCTCTTCCCGATACCTCCATCTAGCTAGATTAGAGACAGCTTCATGTAGCTCTCTCTCCAAACTAACCTCCCAATTTGATTGAAACTGAAACTCAATCTCCTCAACCTGTTTTTCAAGGGCATCAATACGCTCTCTTGTGTGACCAAATACTCTTTTATTCCATTCCCGAAGCACCACCTTGGTATGTTTTAATTTCTTACTTAAACACAAAAGCGGGGAACATTCCATCCGTAAATTCCAAGCATTTCTAACACAATCCAGAAAACCAGGATGATCCTCCCACATCTGTTGAAACCGAAATGGAGATGGCCCATATGCAAAAGAGTCTTTCTTGAATTCAATGAACATGGGAGCATGGTCCGAAGTAGATCTAGGCAAGTAAGAACAAATAATATTAGGGAACAAATTACTGAAAGAATTATCCATAAGAGCACGATCAAGTCGAGCCCACGAACGGGCCAATCCTGACTGGCCATTACACCAAGAGAAACAACTCCCTTTCGAAGCCATTTCCATAAGACCCCTTTGATGAATCCAATCATTAAAATCATCCATAGCCGCAATTGGCCGAGGTCTTCCTCTTCTCCTTTCTGAATCATTCCTAATAATATTAAAATCCCCCACAAAAAGACAAGGATCTACACCCACATGATTACTATTTAGCTCTTGCCATAGATAGCGCCTCTCCACCCAAGAACATTTAGCATAAATCACATGAATCAAAATTTTATCCGCACCATTCTCAACAACAACAGAAATATATTGCATACCCAACTTATCAACTTGCACCTTATACATACTATCCCACAAAAGCCAAATTTTCCCCCCTTCCACCTCATTAGAAATAACCATATCAAAATTTAGACTACTAGCCACTTTGCGAGCACCCTCTAAATTTTGAAACGGTTCTAAAAGTGCAACAATTTTTGGTTTATATCTTCCCACCAAAGCCTTTAGTCTAGTTCTAGATGTTCCCACCCCTCTAATATTCCATACCAAAATGGAATCAATCATTTAGCAATTTTGTTTCGGGCAAGAACCCGAGAAGAACTACGCATTTTAATAAACTTTTTTTTATTATACCTTTTCTTACCATCATTCAACTCAGATTCAGTAAAATAGTCTTTAGTTTGTGAAAAAACCTCTGGATGCTGCTCCGGTTCTGGTTCTGAAGAACAATTCTCTTCCAACATTATTTCTTCATCAACTTCTTCATCAACGTCCTCAGCAATTTCCTCATCCACCACTAGTTGCGTCTGCTCCATTATCGGTCCATTATTGTCCGCACGTAAACTCTGATTTACTTCCATATTAGACACCACATAATCCGCATCCGTGACCATCCCTGCACCATCTGCGACCCCAACGTGTAGCATTAAATCTGTTGCATCCTCTGTTCCAACATAAGACTTCAACTGCACCACGTTATTGATCACCGGAGGAATTTCTTCTCCTATCTGCTCCAGTTTTTCCTCATCCTCAGAACCCAACTGCACCATTTGGTCTGCCACCTGCACTGGCAATTCTTCCTTCTCGGCATCCAACTCCACATGAACTGCACCTGCTGCTTCCGTCTCCTTTTCCACCACCACATCCTCTGTTTCTTTAACCTCAAGAACCAGCAAAGGAGTTTCAACCTTATCATCATTCAGCACTACCTCTTGATCATCCAACAAACCTTTCGTACTCTCTTTTCTCCCCCCTTTCTTACCAGCTTTACCAGGATTACAATTTCGAACATCATGACCCTGCATCTTGCATGACGAACAGTAAGCCGGGAGCGTTTCATACAATATTTCTTGCTTTCGGCTAGAAGAAAGTCCAGGCACTCCAATCCAGAAATGCGACAAAGGAGGTTTTGCAGCATCCACTTCCACACAGAGCCGTGCACCATCCGTTCTTGTAGCGCACCTCGTCGGATTATCACGTCTAATGAAAGTTCCAATCGGTGCCATCAAAATCTTCAAGAAAGATTCTTGATAAAAGTTTGGAGGAAGCCCCGGCAAAGAAATCCATACCGGAACCCTTGATGGCTCGGCATCCTCATTGAACTCTGGAGACCATCTGAAGGCACGGTAGTATATCCCATTTATTTCACAAACCTCCCGTGATAATGCTTTGGTGAAATCCACTTCATTAGTCATGCGAACAAAAACATTACGCGGTCTCCTCATGGCAGAAACTACTGGATTGGCTGTAAGTCCCCATCGATTGTGAATGAAAGCCCTCACCGCATCCAACGACGGACGATTCTTCAAGAATTTGAGAACGACAGAATAGCGGAAAGGTTCCGCTGATCTTGCTATTTCCTCTTTGGTAAATTGAAAATAAACCTCACCATCCAACACCTTTGAGGAATTACAATAGGTCAATTTAGCATTCCGGGTTTAAATATCAAAATATGTGTTCGATTAAGAATTTACGAAGTTATGTGTTCGGCACTATTGCAAAAGATTTCTGAAAAGTTAAAAAGTCCACATAAGAGAGTTTCCTGTACTAGACTTTGCATAAAAAGAAAATATACTATGGTTTGTTTATGAAAATGTGCATGATATGTTTTGAAAAGAAAATGTGAGAACGACTTCAATTCTGTGTTCTGCATTAACCATGGATTTGTCTGAAAGAGAAAAATATTTTTTGACATTACTGGTGTAGACTTGAGCAAAAAGCTTCGCATTTTGCTTCTGAACCATGCAAAAAGAGCTAATATGAATTCTAAAAAGTTGTACTTGTTATATGAAAATGCTATGAATCTATTTTGATATGTGAAAATGACATGAATATGATTAGTACTTCATTTGATATGATGTGGCATCAGAAAAACCTTTAGCACGACTTTTTGATTCTATGTCTGATTCAGTTTCTAGTGATGATTCGATGATTCTGATTCTATTTTGATCTGTTAAATGTCCTTGCCACAGCTGATAATAGTGGCCTCTAACTCTGTCACAAGTGATAGTAGTGACTTCTGCCCCTGTCACAAGTGATAATACTGACCTTCGGCGTTGTCACGGACATAATAGTGACCTATGACCATGTCACAAGACATAAAAGTGACCTCTAGTCCTGCCATGGGATACAATAGTGTACTCTGGCCCCGCCATGAGATATAATAGTGGTTTATGTTCTGATTTGCTATCCTCAGAATGCACAGCCCTACCACAGGGGCTAAACACGGTCTTTATTCTAATATGAAGCTCTGATATGATTTGATATGATACGATGATGATGTTCAATCATGTTATGTCAAAGAAAATATTTGAATATGAACATTTTGAACTGTCACTCTAACATTCTGATAACATGTTTTTTTATCTACATTCTGAAAGTAAAATGTTTTGTTCTGCCATTTGAACTCTGTGAAAAGGCTCAAGTTTTCATGCTAATATATGTTCTCTACTTATTGAGTTGGTGATAACTTACTCCTTATCTCTACAATATTTTTCAGATGAAGGAATGTTTCAACTGAGGATCGAGAATTCAAAGCGAGAACAAGATTGCTAAGTGTAGGGAATAAGTATCGAGATTACTGAAAAAGTTTTATTTTGTAGCTTGATTTGGTGGATATATATGTATATTTGATGAAATTCGATGAATTTATAGTTACATATTCTTTGAAAATAGATAAGGTTATGTTTATTGAGTTTTTTGGAATATTTATTTGTATTGTGAAAGATAATTTTAGGTGACCGTAAGTAATTACCTGGACCTTCTTGGACCGAGGCGTTATAGTTGGTATTAGAACTGGGTTTGAGATTGTGCAGACTCTAATATTTGAGGTTTTTGATATTTTGGGCTCCAGGAATAATTTTCAGATTTGAGGCATAGACATTTGTGGACTGTAAGCGATGATTATATTTGTATTTAAGGTTTTATAATCTGGCAGGCTTTTTAGGATATGTAAAAGGAAATCTGAGGTCTTAGATTTTGTGAATTTTTAGAATTGATCTTCATGACATTTGAGGTTTTAGAGTTGGTGAAATGTGGAGAATTGGTTCCGAGATATTTGAGGTTTTAGATAAGAATTTAAGGCTTAGATGTTAGAGCAATGCACTAGCTTAAGCGAATATTAGGCTTTAGATTTAGTAGATTTTAATTTATGAACTGATCTGATTTGGTGCCTAGCTTCGAATCTAGTAGGGAAGTTTGCCTTGAGGTCAACTTTAAGAGTAGTTGAGGTAAATCTTTACACGTAAGCTTTAATCAGAATGTTTTTGGTTTAAATGGAATGAACTATTGATGAACATGGTTACTTTAAGTCAATTTAGTATATGAGAAAGAACGAGTAAGATAATAAATTATTGATTCATGATATATTTATATAGCTTAATTGGTAGTTACATTTACGCTTAGTTATTGTTTTTACTTTTCCCTTTGAAACTTGAACCAAGTATGAGTCTTTCAGGATGACAGCTCATTGTCGGGTTCGAAATCTTGGCGACTTGAATGCTAGAAATGAAGAGGATGGATGCACCATAGAGCAGTTCAACCGGATGCACTCTCCCACTTTTTATGGCTATGGAGACCCAACCATGGCTAAGGACTAGATCCATGACATTGAGGAGATACTTCATGTCTTGAATTGTACTGACGAATAAAAAGGATTGTACCCAGCCTTCAAGCTAACAGGTGAGGCTAAAAGATAGTGGATATCATAGAGAACCATCAGGGAAGCTGATGGTAGGAGAGTTGTTAGTTGGCCCTACTTCAACCAGTTTTTCTTTGATCACTTATTTCCAAGATCGGTCAGAGACTCTAGGACTAGTGAGTTTGCTAACTTAGTGTAGGGGATTATGATAGTACAACAATATGTGGCTAGATTTGTTGAACTACTGCGCTTTGCCTCATACCTGATCCCTGATGTGGAAAGAATAGCCAAAAGTTTGAGGAGGAACTAAATAACTGGATATATGAACGAGTGGTGGCCCTTCAAATTCAGAATTTCTTTGAGTTAGTACATAAGGCCATAATACTGGAGCGAAGTCTCAAGAGAAGTGCTGAATTTCAAGAGCAGAGGATGAGGTTGATGCCATTGAGGTCTTCCTTGACTGAGAACCAAGAACCATGGAAGCGGAGGAAAGTAGAGAGCAACCTGGGCCAGAGGCAGGTTCAAGATAATCAAAGAAATAACCCCTGCAAGTCATGCAATATAGAAGACTTTCGGAAATGCATAAGAGAAACTGGACTATGTTTTCATTGTGGTAAGCATAGCGACCTCATCAAAGATTATCCAAGGCAATCAGATGGGAGTATGAATCCCAATCTGCCTCAGAGGACTCATTCAGTGGCATGAGGCAAGAATCAACATAACACAGTGTCGCCCCAAGTCCAACAGCACGCTAGCCTGACGCTAAACATCCGTAACAACTTCACCTGATGATAAAATGCCATCCATATCCTTTTAACACCTCTGCGCACAGTAGTCACATGTCGAAGCCATCTGAATTCCTTTGGCCTGCACTCTATCATCTACAGCCAAACATCAGAACCATACTTTCTATAAACAAATGGTGATTCTTTTAGGTAGTAAAGGGTGCCACAGCCAATTATGCCAAACTAGATTTTCTCCTCTACTTCTGACTGCCTCCCACATTGTTCTTGTGGAGAATTTCCTATTAGGATCCTGCTTCGAAATGCCAATATCCACACCTCTTTTACCAACTGGGACATTCTGCAGAATTTCCATTGTTTTTCCAACTCCAGCAAAAAGTCCAAATTCTAGGTGTTCTGCTGCCAACAATCACGAATGCAAAGCTTCATATTTGATATCACCTCAGTGCTTATAGACAACGGGCCCGAAGCCAACCACCTATCAAACCAAAAAGATGAGTTCCCACCACACACCAACATTTTCATATTGACCAAAATTTCCGGAATGGTAGCCACCATAGCTCTCCGAAACCATAACTTCCCATCGCGTTGGTTATTTAGATTATGTATTAATTATTTGTGAAGCTCTTAAAATCTCGGTTATTTTTAATAAAAAAATAAGGAAATGATTTCGTATTAAAAAATTAAGGATCGATGTGGTAACTATTGAAACGGTAATACCAAAAAAAACTATTAAAACTGTAAAATCCAAATACCATATAATCTTATAACTTTTCAGAAGACTTCTACCTTGGAGTTCTCTAACAGTACGACTTTAGCATAAAAAGAAAAAAAAAAAAAAAGGAAGAAGAAACAAGACTAGATAGACTACACTAATAGAGAGAGAAGGAAATGGAACTTGCTTGCTTTGTTTTGTTGCTCAACCTGCAGATGATTGTCTTCGGATGAATGGAAAAGGCCTTCAAATGTATTCACAACGATTGTCTTCGGCTAAATTGAAAAAGCTCCAGCAAGGTAGAGACGATGCACAAAAGGCATAGTTATTACATTTGGTGAGGAAGATGATGAGGGGGTGTTCCACCCCCACAATGATGTCGTAGTAGTGACCATGTAGATCATCAACTTTGTGATGCGTAGGATCCTGATTGATAACGGCAACTCGGCCGATTCGTTGTTCCGGAACACGTTCACCAAAAAGCGGATCAACCCTGATCATTTGCACCTAGCCTCAATGCCACTTAGGGGGGAGACGTGGTCCAGCCGGTCAACTCAATCACCTTGTCGGTTTTAGCCGGGAAGGCCCCCAGGACCTTTGCAACAATGACAGACTTCTTGCTGACAAAGGCTCCATCGTCGTACAATGCAATATTGGGATGACCCATGAACAACCTGAAGGGGATAACGTTGACTTATCACCTAAATAAGAAGTTCCCCACCAATGATAGAGTCGGCAAAGTTAAAGGGGAACAAGTGCTCGCTCAGGAGTGCTATGCCCAAGAACTAAAATGTGGAGGGAAAGACATGAAAGCACTTGAGGAAGTGACCCACCTCGCGGGACCCCCACCGCTGCCCCACCTAGTTGACTGGGAGGAAAAGGTTTGAGATGAGCAAACCCTTTGGCAAGCAGAGCCGAATCCTAGTAGTCATTCCCTAGATCCCGTGTGCTTTGAATACACCATAAGAGTTGGGACCAATATGGGGCCCAAGATGAGGCAAGCTTTGAAACAATGCCTCGTCGAGCACCGAGATGTGTTTGCATGGAGCCATGAATAGATGCCCTGAATCGACCATGCAATCATTGAACATTGCCTGTGTGTTGATCCTGAGGCTAAAAGAGTTCGACAGATATGTTGGAGTTTCAATGCCGAGAAGTATGCCGTTATAGCTGAAGAAGTCGATCGCCTCCTAGCGGTTGGATTTATCTGGAAGGCACACTACCTTGAGTGGCTATCCAATGTCATGTTACTGAAGAAACCAAATGGCAAGTGGAAAGTGTGCGTTGACTTTACTGATTCAAACAAGGCTTGCCCTAAGGATAGCTTCCTGCTACCCCATATCGAATTGATTGTCGATTCCACAGCAGGCCTAGGTCTTATTTTTCTCTCTGGCTTCAGCGATTTCCTTCACGTGGCCCCCCTTTGCCCTGCTACATGGCCTCTCAGAAGGACCCGCTACATGACCTTTGTCGATATTATCGTGGAGTCCCCGAAACCTCTTCCTGAGGTAGTGATTCCTATGCATCAGCTTGGTTTCATGGATGGAGAGATGTTCTTTCACTTCTCTCTAGAGGAACTCAAGCACTCGGCTTCACCATTCTGGTTTGTGGTGGTTCTAAAATTCTTACGAAAACATCCCTCTCTGGATCGGATTCAAAAATTTATCAAGCTGCGTTGTGGATTGACAGTGCAACCTATGGTGGGCGGGATGAGGAAACTGGCTCGTGTGATGGTTCATTTGACAAACGAGGAGGACTTTTGCATTGCTATGGCGAGGGAATATTTCGATATTGAAGGTGTGCCCTGTTGCATTTTTCATTGGACTTCTGTTTTTTATGAAAATCTGGAACCTGTTAATGTTCATGTGTGGGTGTTCTTGCTGGGGCTACCCCCAAATTTTTATCACGTTTCCATGTTGAAGATTCTTACTGGGGTTATGGAAGGTTTTTGAAAAGAGATAATGCCACTGCGTGTGTATCTCGCCCTGAAGTTGCTAGATGTTGTATTGTTATGGACATTTCTCAGCCTATACTTAAGGGGTTCTGGATTAGATCTCCTACTGAAACAGGTAGTTGTTACCAGAAGGTTATTTCTTGCACCCTCACTGCATTTTGTCATCATTGTCATGTTTAGGGGCATTCTGTCTCAAACTGTAAGAAAAAAACTAAGGGAGGTCAGGAGTTTCTTAAATTAAAACCGAAAATGTCCAAATAGGTGTGGTCTTAGGTGGAGAGTAAGGAACTGGATCAGCAAGAGAACCAAAAAAAATGTAGAGAGGAAAGTTTGCTGAAAAACAAGTTGAGGCAGAGTATCAGGAGGAATACCGATACAGTCCTTTATGCTTCCAGTGAAGGTATCTTGAGGGATCTAGGGGAATTGCATGAACCGCACCCTGTTGTGCAATCTAAAGGTCTAGTTGTGACTTCGGTGGAGGAGTCTGAAGGGACTGAAACCCCTCGTGCAACCTATGTGAATTTGGATGAAAATTTGCGTTCTCCACGTAGTTCTTTAAGAATGGTGGATGAAATTTTGGAGTATGAATTGGGCCGGGCAACACAATGTGTTATTCATGAGATAGAGGGCCAACATGCTATAGAGTCAAATGTGTTTGTGAGACAAAATGGTGCCGCTGTGTTGGACTCTGAAATGATGTCAGAGGCTGAAAACATTACGCGAAAAGATTTTGATTTAGACTTGGAGATGGGTGTAACAATACGAGAAATTTTGGAGTCTGAAAAAATGAAATCTGGGGTGATTCGTGGAGTCACCACTCGTTCCAAAAAAAACATTAATCCATGTTTAACATCCTTACATGGAATATTTGGGGTATGCATACTTCTCACAGTCATTTATCCCGGATCATGAAATGTTTTAAACCACGTATTGTAGTGATTTTGGAACCTTTTTTGGATGTTTTAAACCACATTTGTTGAAGCTTTATAATTTTACTTCGAACTCGGAATTGGGAGGAAAAACTTGGCCTTTTTGGGATGAGGAAATTTAGTTCTCCCCAGGTTTGATTACTGACCAATTTTTATCTGGTTGGTTCTCGTGTGAACTGTGGAACTTTTCCACTTTTGGGCAGGTGGAGAAGGAACTCCAAACAGTTGAAGACCAATTGGTTGGTTTGGTGAATGAAGTTGCTAATAATTGAGGCAGATAATCAGCCAATGCTATTGAAAGAGAAGCATCAACTTTAGCTGGACAAAGAGGAGATATTGTGGAAGCAGAAGTCGCGTATTAAGTGGTTGAAGGAGGGAGATGCGAACACTCGATTCTTCCATGTGAGTGTTTTGCAGAAGAAGAAAAGATGCTTTCTAACTTCTTTAACTTTATAGGATGGGTCTTCTCTTTAGTCTCCTGGGGAGATTCATGATGCCACTATTACTTTCTATCAAACACTTTTGTCTTCTGAACTTGTGGTTAGTGATGAGGCTATTATTTCTCTCATTCCTAATCTAGTTTCGGAGGAGAACAATGCGGCTCTTATTCAGCCTCCTTCTATGAAGGAAGTTAAGGAGGCGCTTGATTCCATTCCGGATGATAGTTGTCCTGGACCTGATGGTTTTTTGGGCTTTTTTTTTCAAAATAGCTTGGAGTATTGTTCAGATTGATGTGTGGAAGGTGGCGATGGAATTCTTTAATGGTTTTCCTTTGCCCACTTTTTATGGTGCTACAAATCTAGTTCTTGTTCCAAAAGTGGAGAAGCCAGATAGTTTCACTAAATTCTGACCTACTAGCTTGTGTTGTGTGGTGTATAAGATTTTCTCCAAGATTATGGTGAATTGGATGTCTCTTTTATTAAGTAAGTTGATCTCTCACACACAATTGACTTTCTTAAGTAATCGTAATATTCTTGAAAATATTTCTATTGCTCAAGAATTTGTTACTGGATGGATTGAATAAAAAAGTTCATGGAGGGAATGTGATTTGTAAGATTGATATGGAGATGGCGTGTGATCGGGTAAATTGGGGTTTTCTCCTTCGAGTGTTTAAGGGATTCGGTTTTTCCCCAAGATGGTGTGACCTCATTCTCTAGTGAATTTCCTCTCCTTCCTTTTCAATTATGTTGAATGGAATTTCTAAGGGATTCTTCCAGGCTTCACGTGGGATTAGACAAGGTGACCCGCTTTCTCCTTATATTTTTATTTTATTAGAAGATATTCTTTCTAGATTATTGGAGTCTCAATTTGTTTTTGGTACTATTAAGCCTTATCACTTGTCAGCTTCTCCATTGAAGACTTCACACCTCATTTATGCAGATGGTTTGTTGCTTTTTTGAAGAAGAGATATTCATTCCATGCGAGGTGTAACACCTCGTATTTTAGTGTATTTTTAATTGAAGGGTTACTTTTATTAGTTTAAATATTGATTCTCTTGTTTTAAGTTTATCAGATTTTTCGTTGGTTTACTTTTATGATTTTTAATTTGTGAAAATTATTTTGATATACTTTCTTAAGATTAATTATTGTTATGCATTTAAATTGCTCTTTATTTTAAATTAGTTTATTGTTGGATTTAATTATTTTATTTTCATTTAATGACTACGTTTAAATTATTTTATTTAACTTGCTGTTTTAAAATTTTTTTCGTTGGATCATTTTTGTAACCCAAGATGTAACGATTGGACTTCATTTCTTTCCTTCACTTTTTCTTTTTCCTTTTCTTTCTTTTTCCTCTTTTTCTTTTCTTTTTCTCCTCATTTCTTTCCCCTTCTCTCTCTTCTCCCGCGCACGAATTCCCTCTCTTCCCCCCATCCGTGCGTCGTCCTCCATAGTGCTGCCGTGCGCCGTCCGTGTGCGACATTGCCCCTTCCAACTATCTCCCCACCGGCCGGCGACTCCACCTCCCAATTTCCAACTCCTCTCGCGCTGCCATGAGCCCCCACATACAGCTTGAAGCTGCGGCACTCGTTGAGCTCACACGCCACCGTCACGCCACCATTGGCCACCACCTCTTCACCACATCACTGGCTACCCCCAAGCTACCTAACCCACCCAACCTTAGCTCCAATCCGCCACCAGTGAAGTCCATCCAACTCCATTTCCGTTTTGGGCTTTTTGGACTTGAACCGCCCTCTACGCCGCCACCCACGGCCAATCACCATGATCATTAGCTTCATCAACATCCCTAAGCCCTTCCCTAGTAATCTCATTTATTAGTTTGTCTCCTTTCAAAATCTAGCATTTTGAAACCCATGACCATAGTGCATTTTGCACTGGTATGTTGTTGTGCCGCCACTTCTCGCACCTCTGTGATCCTTCAAAAATTATATTATAGCACTGTAAGTATTTTCCCAAAAAACTTTCGTGATTTAAATTAGGGGGCGGGGGCACCCTTTCCCCGCATCCCGCCCCGCATGGGGCTGGGGGTGGGGTTTTCAACCCCGTCCCTCGCCCTCGGGATGCAGGGGTGGGGTACCCCACCTCGGTGGGTGGGGTGCGGGGCGGATTCCCAATCCGCCCCGCCTTCTTCTACTTAAAAAAAAATACTACATTTTATTTGATTTAAAAATTATTTCTAAGTGCAAAATTAATTAAAAATACATTTTTAGACCGAAACTATAAATTTAAATTTTGTAAATATGACTATAATTTAAAAATCATGTAATTTTTAAATTTGCTAGTATATATTTTGTGTAAATTGTAGTGTATTAGTTTTTAAACTATGTAGTTTTTAAATTTGCCAATGCATATTTTGTGAACAAGTCTAACAAATTGTAATATATATTTATATATACACAATTTGTAAAACATAAATATATATTTATGTTTATATATATGTATGTATATAATATATATATAAACAAAAGCGGGGGCGGGGCAGGGAAAATGCGGAGCGGGGTTGGGCCCTCCCCGCCACTCGCATGGGCGGAGCGAGGTGGCCAGCCCCGCCATATGGGGGCGGAGCCGAAGCGAGGTGGGGCCCCATTGCCCACCCCTAATTTAAATGTATTTTTGCACTAAGACATTTTTACTGTGAATTGGTTGGTTGTACCGAACAGAATCCGAGGAGTAAGAAGGTTGATTGGATTGGAGGATGGAGTTGTTACTGTTGTTTTTGTAATTGGATTATGTTGTGATTTGTTGGTTATTGGATATTGTGTCGTTTCATGTACATTGGATATTTGCACGCATGTTCATATTTGTAAATGAAAACTGAGTTTTTGCATAATTGCATACATGTTCATGTGTATATTTGAAAACTGGATTTTCATGTGAGAAATGGGTTTTGGGTCCGTGTGTATCATGACCCCATGCCGAGATGGGGCATTATCTCGGTGGGGCTCCTCTAGTCACTCGGGAGCGGAATATACTGAGTGATGTCCCTTGGGTTGTCGCTGGGCGATAATGGGGTCCGATGGGATGGTAACGCTCTCGTGCCGACTCTGTGGCCCCTCTGCTGGCGGGGGTTAGAGGACGCTTGGCTAGGAACGCACTGGGCACGGAACTGGGCATCTCTCGTTACGAAGTCACTCGCACGGTCGTTACCCCTGGTGTGACGAAGGGAGCCAGGGTGTGCGGATGATCCCTAGAGAAGATCATGGTGCATACGGTTAAAATAGATATTGGGTCATTTTCTAGGAAAATGCTGGATTATTGATTTGGGCCATTTTCTGGAAAAATGACGGAAAAATGTTTTATGGAAATATTTCAAGCCAAAAATGGGATTTTGTTGTGCATTGGAAAATATTTATTTCAAAGAAAATGTTGTTTTGGGTCTAATGCAAATTTCATCATATGCATGCATAATTGTTGGTTGCATTAATGCATTTTTATTCACGATGGTTGTTTGGATTATTACTTACCTGCAGTACCATTTATGGTAATGCAGATTTTGATGCAGACGGTGAACTTGAGGATTCGGCTCTGCTGGAGGAGTGATATGGGATCACTCGTTTATATATTTGGACTTGTATTGGATTTTTCGGGATAACTGTATAACTCTTTTTTAAACATTTTACTTATGTAAATTTGTATTAAACAATTCTGGTACTTAGTCGACTTACTTAAACTATTCACTGCGTTGTTCATTGTACATTGTTGCATGTACACACACTTTGCACTATCTTTGGGATGCATAACCGTGTTGTCATCATCCGGGCATCTTGATTCTCAAGTTTCCATACATGGGGGTCGGGGACGCCACAGGTGGTATTAGAGCAGTTCGGCTCTGGGTTAAACCATATGTCCCGTTGGTGAAGTACCAATTTTTTTTTTTTTAAGTTGTAAATTGAAATTATTTAATTAAGTATGTTGTTTTTCTTGGTTTTATTTATTTTATTGTATACTACTTTGTTTGTTAATTTATTTTACTGTATGTCATTTTATTTTATTGGTTTTATTTTATGGTAGGTTATTTTATTTGTTTTAATTATTTTATTGTGTACTACTTCATTTGTTTTATTCATTTTGTCGTATGTTATTTTATTTATGGAATTTTATTTTTATTTTGTTTTGTTTTGTTTGTTTTGTTCGGAGTTGAAAAGTGGGTTAAGGGTTGTGCTATGGCAAGAAGATGGTACGACCGTGAATGCCATTGTTAGGCTTGAACATTTAGTGTAGTAGGCCTGAACTCTTGGCGATTGGTTTGTTTTTAATATCGAGGCTCGAACGACATGGTCTGGGTGAACTCTATGGAGTAGGAACTCAAGTCGCAACTGAGGAGGGGAATAGTTTTAAATCACTTAGGATAATTGAGGTATTTGGTTCCGTAGAAATTATGTAATGAGTCTATGGAGTAGGAGGTTGTAAGTTCAACGAACTTCAAGGTTAGATTTATGAGAAGTTCATCTAAGGTTTGAGGCCCTATAGTTTTTAGGAAATAAGTTTATGGGATTTAAGGTGGTAGGTTCAACAGGCATTTGATGGATTACTTAAATTAGAAGTTTTAGATTTTGTCTACTTGGATAAGCAATTTGGTATAATTTGGGGCTTTAGAAACTACAAGTTTTTTTTTAAGGCGATTGTTTTATTATTGGATATAAATTCATCGATTTTGCATATTTCGGAAAGCGATTCTAATATAGTTTAAGATTTTAGAATTGCAGACTTGACGAACTGATTTATAATGAGATTGGAGTTTTTAGTTCCACAGGCTTGGTGTGCTATCGTGAATTATTTTGGAGACTGATTAGGCTATAACCATTAAAATGGGGTTGATCATAGTTGAGCTATTGATATAGGAACTTTCAAGGAGAATATTTCTTTGGAGATGGAAGGTAATGATCTAGTTCATGTATTTTCTGAGGATTGAAGATATCGATCTAGTTCGGAAAATTATTATTTTTTTAACTTGAGGTTGTAGTGGCAGGTTTAGGATTTGATCCAAATCAATTTTAAGGATAATAGATGGTGCCGATTTAGGAAATAATTCTTGTTGATTTGGAGAATCTAGGTCCAGATCATGGAAATGGTAATGATGGACCACTTACTTGTTAGGAGGCTTTTTGGTTTTGGCTAAGGGTGCGTGAGATGGATGCGTAATAGTTGTGAGTGTGTATAGATTTCAGAGAGTATAGGTCCTAGTCTCATTTTGGTTTGGAGGAAGTGGCTTTGGTAGGTGTTGAAGAGGAGTCGACACGATAGTATTAAATTCAAGAGATTTTGACTTGGAGTGTGCAATCGAAGCGGGTTACTCAATGGAATGATGGTTGGAAATAATTGTTGTGATTATCTACAGAAATTAATTGTGACTTGAGGTTACCTAGGAATTTAAATTTTGAGGCTATATTTTCCTTTGGAGATTGAGCATCCAGTTGGTTGAATTAAGGACATTGTTATTTAACTTGAAGAGAGATTTATGGGTCATCATGTATGGTGTATGATAAGATCTTGGAAGTTGAAGCTTAGGCATGAGCGGTGGATAATGTGATCAAGTATGTGAGTTAATAAAGCATTAGGATCCATGGGTGCTTTGCAATGGCTTTTGGTGAATTGAAGATTTGAGCAGTATGGCTTGCCTTGAGCTTTAATAGTGATGTGCTATTGAAGGAACTAATCGTGCTAATACTAGCTTATAGGAGTTGAAGTAGGTGGACGAGTTACCAAGAAGGTTTTGATAATATTTTACTGAAGTCAATGGTGGTTCGTAGTGAGTTTAGTCACTGCTAGATTAGATGATATTTAGAATTAAGGAGACGAGCTTTTGGGTTTAGGTTGTTGGGTAGAAGTTTATAGGCGCTCTTATTGTTTGGATGGGTTGGACTCGAGCCTTTTAGGGTATGTTCCTTATCTTAGATGAGACGGGTGCATTTGGGGTGATGTTACTTGTTTTCAATTTGGGATGCTGAGGTTGATTGATATTGATTTTCTGTTTATGATAATGGATGAATTTTGTGGAATATTTATTTTGATCAAGGCAGCGGGAGTTAATTGAGGAATATGAGTGATAACTCATGGTTTTGGGAAAGAGAGTATTTTCTACCAAAATGTGGTAAGAGTTTTCTGGTTAGTAGGTATGAAGCCACCTTGTACTCGTTGGTGTCTTTTTTTATGAGGACAAATTTTATGCATGTGGCGAATTATCAGAGTGCGTAGTAGGAGCGTGATATTTTGGTTATAGTTAAGAGTTCAAATTTTGTGCTGATTTTGAGGAATTAGTGGTGACTTGAATTTTTTAGACAATACTTGTAGTTAGAGATTAATCACTCAGTTGTACCAATTATGTTATTGATAGTTAACTTTGGAAGTGGCCATTTGGTTACCTAAGTGTAGTATACAACGAAGGTTTGGAAGTTATACCGTAGGAGTCGATTGAGGATAGTACAGATTATCGAATGGAGCTATTAATTGTTGGGTTTTATGAGGACTCCTAGTGGAAGGAATTCGATTGGGGTGATTGTTGATCGATTGACCAAAAGTGCCCATTTCTTGCCTATGAACATACCGACTCTTTGGGAAAGTTGACTCAATTGTATGTCAAAGAGATAGTGCGTTTGCATGGAGAACCCAAGAGTATTGTGTCGAATAGGGACTTGCGGCTCATGTCCCATTTTTGGAAGAGTTTGCAGGCAGCTTTAGGCACTAATTTGAAGTTTAGTACTGCATATCACCCTCAAACTGACGGTGAATCAGAGCACACTATTCAAACTCTTGAGGATATGTTGCGGGCTTGTGTCATTGAATTTCAGGAGAGCTAGGAAAATCATCTGCCGCTAATAGAGTTTTCTTATAATAACAGTTTTCATGCCTCAATTCAGATGGCCCCATATGAAGCTTTGTATGGAAGGAAGTGTAGATCACCTTTATGTTGGGATGAAGTTGGCAAGAGTAAATTAATTGTGCCTGAGATAATTCAAGAAATGAAAGATCAAGTTTGGGTTATAAGGACAAAAGTGGTGAAAGCACAAAGTCGTCAAAAGAGTTATGCAGATACAAAGAGAAAAGACTTATCCTTTGAGGTAGGTGATTGGGTTTACCTCAAAGTCTCTCCTATGAAAGGCGTTAAGCGCTTTGGTAAGAAGGAAAAGCTTAGTCTGAGGTATGTTGGCCCTCTTCAGATTGTAGAGAAGGTTGGGCTTGTTGCTTATAGAGTTGCATTGCCAAACTATTTTGGGGAAGTTCATGATTTGTTCCATGTGTCGTCATTGAAGAAGAGTTTTGGACAGCAAGAACCATGTTTTGTCGATCCAGAACGCATTCAACTTTAGCCTAACCTTACTTATGAAGTTGTCTCGACGAGATTGTGGATTGGAAAGAGCAAAGATTAAGGTCCAAGACGATACCTTTGGTGAAAGTGTCATGGGGCGTTCCGTTGGCTCAAGATTTCTCTTGGGAGAGAGAAGCCGACATGAGGGAGCAGTATCCGTATTTGTTTGATTGACCCTGGCAATATGTTTCTTAAGTCTGCTCTTAGTTGAATCTTATTCCTGTCCTAGTTTTAATGTTTAACCTTGCCAATTTCGAGGACGAAATCTTATTTAAGGGGGAGAGGATGTAACACCCCGTATTTTAGTGTATTTTTAATTGAAGGGTTATTTTTATTAATTTGAAAATTAATTCTCTTGTTTTAAGTTTATTGGATTTTTCGTTGGTTTATTTTTATGATTTTTAATTTGTGAAAATTATTTTGATATGCTTTCTTAAGATTAATTATTGTTATGCATTTAAATTGCTCTTTATTTTAAATTAGTTTATTGTTGGATTTAATTATTTTTTTTATTTAATCTCTACGTTTAAATTATTTTATTTAACTTGCTGTTTTGAAATCTTTTTCGTTGGATCATTTTTTTGACCCAAGATGTGAGGATTGGACCTCATTTCTTTCCCTCACTTTTTCTTTTTCCTTTTCTTTCTTTTTCCTCTTTTCTTTTCTTCTTCTTTTCTTTTTGTCCTCATTTCTTTTATCCTCTCTCTCTTCTACCGCACGGGAATTCCCTCTCTCCCCCCGTCCTTGCATCGTCCTCCACAGCGCCGTCGTGCACTGTACGTGTGCGACACCGCCCCTCCCAACTGTCTCCCCACCGGCTGGCGACTCCACCTCCCAATTTCCAGCTCCTCTTGCACCTCCATGAGCCCCCACGCACGGCTTCAAGCCACGACACTCCTTGAGCTCCGATCCACCACTTGTGAAGTCCATCCAACTCCATTTCCGTTTGGGCCTTTTGGACTTCAACCGCCTTCTACGCCGCCACCCACGGCCAACCACCACCACCATTAGCTTCATCAACATCCCTAAGCCCTTCCTTAGTAATCTCAAGTCTTCGTTTGTCTCTGTTCAAAGTCTAGCATTTTGAGACCCACAACTATAGTGTATTTTGCACTATTACGTTGTTGTGCCGCCACTTCTAGCACCTTCGTGATCCTTCGAAAATTATATTATAGCATTGTAAGTATTTTCCCAAAGAACTTTCATGATTTAAATGTATTTTTGCACTAACTCATTTTTACTATGAATTGGTTGGTTGTGCCGGACTGAGTCGAAGGAGTAAGGGGGTCGGTTGGATTGGAGGATGGAGTTGTTTGTGTAACTGGATTATGTTGTGATTTGTTGGTTGTTGGATATTGTGTCTTTTCATGTACATTGCATATTTGCACGCATGTTCATATTTGTAAATAAAAACAGGGTTTTCGCATAATTGTATACTTGTTCATGTGTATATTTGAAAACTGGGTTTTCATGTGAGAAATGGTTTTTGGGTGCGTGTGTATCATGACCCCAAGCCGAGATGGGGCACTATCTCGGTGGAGCTCCTCTGGTTACTCGGAAGCGGAATATACTGAGTGACGTCCCTTGGGTTGTCGTTGGGCGACAATGGAATCGGACTGGATGGTAACGCTCTCATGCTGACTCCCTGGCCCCTCTGCTGACGGGGGTTAGAGGATGCTTGGCCACGAATGCGCTGGGCGCTGAACTGGGAATCGCTCGTTACGAAGTTACTAGCATGGTCCTTACCCGTGATGTGACGAAGGGAGGCAGGGTGTGCGGATGACCCCTAGGGAAGATTATGGTGCATACGGTTAAAATGAATAGTGGGCCATTTTCTGGAAAAATGGTGGATTATTGATTTGGGCTATTTTCTGGGAAAATGGCGGAAAAATGTTTTATGGAAATATAAATGTTTCAGGCCAAGAATGGGATTTTGCCGTGTGTTGGAAAATATTCATTTTTAGGGAAAATGTTGTTTCGGGTCTAATGCATATTTCATCATATGCATGCATAATTGTTGGTTGCATTAATGTGTTTTTATTTGCGAGGGTTGTTTGGATTATTACGTACTTGTGGTACCGTTTATGTTAACGTAGATTTTGATGCATATGATGTTGAGGGTGAGCCCAAGGATTCGGCTCTGCCGGAGGAGTGATATGGGATCACTCGTTTATGTATTTGGACTTATATTATTTTTCGGGATAACTGTATAACTCTTTTTTAAATGTTTTACTTATGTAAATTTGTATTAAACAATTCTAGTACTTAGTCTACTTACTTAAAGTATCCGCTGCGTTGTTCATTGTATACTGTTGCATGTACACACACTTGGCAATATCGTTAGGATGCGTGACCATGTTGTCATCATCCGGGCGTCTCTATTCCCGAGTTTTCGTACATGGGGATCGAAGCGCCACACAGGGGCTCTTGAAAACTTTGAAATTATATGAAGCTGTTTCGGGTCAAAGGATGAATGTAGAAAAATCAAGTTTGTTTTATTCTAGCAAAATAAACTATACTAGGAAGCATAAGTTGTTACAACTTTTAGGTTTTATTGAGGGTAAGTTCCCTTGTACTTACCTTGGGGTTCTGCTACATACTGGCAGACTTACTATCTCCATGTTGAAGTTGCTTGTTGAGAAAATCCAGAAGAAAGTGGCAGGATTGAAAAGAAATCTTCTTTCGTCTAGTGGAAGATTGGTATTATTGAAGCATGTCCTTAATAGTGTGTCGATTCATCTTCTCTCTAGGCTGAAAATTCCGCAAATGGTGTTTAGAGATATTCAAAGGCTTTTGTCAGAATTTTTATGGGGGTCCAAGGATGGGAGGAAAAAAAGAGCTTGGGTTTCTTGGAGGAAAGTTTGTAGGCCGACTCTTGAAGGTGGCATGGGGCTGACGTATCTTAAGGAAGTGCAGGACTCGCTCTTGCTAAAGTTTGCTTGGAAGCTGGTTGGGAATGATTCTCTTTGGGCAAATTTCTTTAAAAGCCCATATTTGTTGAACATGTCTCCTTTAGAAGTTGCTCGGTCTCCTCGTGGATCTTCTTTTTCGAGGAGTGTGATTGATAGAGTACCGTTGCTTTTTAAACATGGCTTATGGAAAATTAGGGAAGGTAGAGTAAATTTTTGGTTTGAACCTTGGCTCCCATCTGGTGTGCATGCTGATAGAATTAAAGTGATTGATCCATTACTTCAGATCTATGATTTGCTTTCTCGAGGTGGTTGGAATGTTCCTCGTCTGACAGCCTTGGTTGGGGAAGAGTTATGTAATGAAATTTTACAAGCAAATGTGCGGCTAAAACAGGGTCCTGACATTTTCATTTGGGCTCCTTCTTCTGATGTTCAGTTTTCAACTAAGGGATCATGGCATATTTTAAGACTTATCTCGGCACAGCCTGATTGGGCAACATGGACTTGGTTTATAGGTCTTCCTATCAAAGTTTCTTATATTTTTTGGAAATTTTGGAATCATGCGCTACCTGTTGATGGGAATATTAATAAACTTGGTATTTCTCTAGCATCTAGATGTTATTGTTGTATAGATAAAGGTGCTATTGAAACTAAAGAACACTTATTTGGTACTGGTTTTCTGGCTAAAAAAGTTTGAGAATTTTTCTCTAAGAGGTTAGATGTTAGATATAGAAGTGGGCAAAGTATGTTTGATCGTGCTTCAATCTAGGGGTCGAAAGCCAAAAGTTCTTCTCAACTGGGGATAGCACGTGGAATTATCTTGAACCTGATTATTTGGGGTCTTTAGTTGTTTAGGTGTAAGATTTCTATGGAGAATTGGAAGGCCTCTTGGTCAAATATTGTGTCGGCTATTTTACTTCAGATTAAGAATGTTTTCCGGGTGCAGATGAAATTCAGGTCTTGTTCCTCTTGGGACCACGGCATGCTTCAAAGTATTAGATGCCCTATTATTACGCTGAAGTATATTAAAGCTAGAGCTTTTGCTTGGCAATTCCTAGACCGTGGTATTGGAAGTTAAATGTAGATGGTTGTTCGTTAGGAGATCCTGGACTATCGAGGGTGGTGTGTTTCGAGATCACAGAGGGGATTTATTTGCAGGTTTTTCTCATCACTATCAGTGTCAAACTAATGTTATTGCTGAATTCTGGGCCTTAAGGAATGGTCTCAGACTATGTAAGGATTTGGGGCTGTTGTGGATTATGGTTGAGACAGACTCTTTGATGATAGTTCCATGGATTCAACGTAGGGAATGTTCTTTTTGGTATTTATGGGATTTTTTGGAAGAGGTTCTTAATCTTCTTCGAAGTGTTAATGCGTGTATTTGCCATGTTTTTCAAGAATGTAACATGGTGGCTGATTATTTTGCCAAAGGAGCCCATAATTCGTGTATGGATCTTTGGGCACATAGCTCTCTTATGTGTAGACTTAAAGGTTTGTTGTGTCTTGACAAATGTTATTTGCCTTATGTGCGCTTAAGGTAGGAATAGTAGTTTAGATTTCTCTTGAGTTGTAGAGGCTCGCATCTGAGTATTGTCCTCTAGTGTTGTCGGCTGGTCAGTTTTTATTTGGTTTTGTTTTTCAGTTTGGTTTCTAATGTCTTTCTTTGATCATAAGGTTTGTCTTTTGTAACTACGGTATTCCTCCGCCACAAGTGAGGGTTTTTTTAATAAAATTGGGAGGGAGTCACTCTTGGACATGTAATCCTGTCTCTTCTTCAAAAAAATAAAAGAAAAAAAAAGATTCAACAGCAGGCCATCGATTGCTCAGTTTCATGGATGCCTACTCGAGATAAAACCAAATCCGTATGAACTCGAATGACAAGGAGAAAGCAAGACCAAGCACTCTATTGTTACCAAGCTAAAAAATGCGGGGGCAATGTACCAACAACTAGTCAACTGGATGTTCAAGGATCAAATAGGTTGCAACATGGAGGTACATGTGATCAGCTTTCTGGTCAAGAGCAAAAGGCCTGAGAATCATCTAGCTGGCTTGCAAGAAGCCTTCACAGTCCTACAGAAGGTGCAAAACTAGAATGGCTGAATGAGACTAAGCTTTCAATAAATTGAATGAATATCTGGCTAACCCCCCCACTCCTTAGCCATGCAGAATCGGCAAAAACCTAGTTGTGTATTTGTCAGTATCTAGACACGCCATCTTGACAGTTTATGTTCATATCGATTTCCTTAACCAAAACCTCCATCGAAAATCTTCGCCAAAAGGGAGGGAGGAGCTCGACTGCTCCGCAGCCACTACAAAGTAGCCTTCTCCAATCTAGTCCTCCGGTTTCATGTTTTTCTTTTTTCTTTTTCTTCCACTAGTTTGGAAATGTCCATTTGTCACCTTTCAATCTTCAGACAGCCACATGGGTCCCACCATTGTGTTCGCCGACATCCCTCACCTCTTGTATTCTCTCTTTTAGTTTTAATGCAAGTTTATTGAAAACAATTTAGATAACATTTGATGTAACCTAACAAAAACAAAGCAAATCACGTTGAGAATTATATTTGTAATGGATAGAGCTGACAATTGAATCGGGCTATCAAGAAATAGGTTGTAATTTTTGTTGGAAAAGATTGAAATGAAAATGAAATTGGATTTTTGCTTCAAAGGCATGTAATAATACAGATTTCCTTAAGAAAATTTTTGCCTCCTCTAATTTAAATTGATTGGTGTGCATTGCATTAAGACAAAAATGTCTTCAGGATACAATGAAGTCAAGAAGAACTATTTTGTTGTTTGATTGTATTCTACATTTAACAAAATCAAATCAAAATACCAATAGTATTTGTAACTTAAACAAGAACTTAATAACCATTAACATAAAACAATGGAATAATAAATAAAAGTGAGGGAGATACCTCCTCCATCACCAAAAGGGCCAAAGAAGGAGGAGCGTGTCCTCCCCTGATACCTCGGTAAAGGAGAGACGACTCCAACTATGGACCACTCCTGTATGCTAGAACTTGCCTATCAGGGTCAAGATCTCTTTTATTCCCATTTCGAAGAGGAGGAAGCCTCTTCTAATCATGAGACAGAACTTCTTCCCAAACTCTAAAGGACAAGAGTCCGATGAATTGTGACTGGTCCATAGCAATAAGGAAGTGGTCAATGTTCACCTAGGTGAGAAGGGCATCAAACCAAGTCACCTATGGGTTCTCCTTAACCCATGAGTAATCGAAAGCCAAACAGTAAACTTAGTGAGGAGAGGGGATCACCTCGAGAGAACCACTCCCCATATGGCATGCACCAGAAACTCACCTCGTCTCACTTCACATACAAGGCACTCCCAACCAGTCCCAAAAATAAAGCAAACCTCTTACTTCAATCCTGGATGTGTGAAAAGCAACACTCCAATTGTGTCACCCAGAGGCCTGTCCGTGCACAGAAGCTGTATAGATTCCCTTGTTGAGGCCCAATGCTTGGGAGTGAAGGAATTTGTGAGTTGTAAGGTTCAAGTACCCGTCATTTGTAGGTTCTAGGGTCAAGCGCCACAACGAGCAGCATGACAACAGTATCCTCTAGGAGTTTGGAAGAAGCCGAGATGGGGCTAGACCCAAGAAGTCCAAGACCTCGCGAGGGGATTGCAAAAAGGAATTGTAGCCCCATCAAGAACATGATGGTATGAAGGTCCACTTGCTTGGCAAACCCCTCCAAGTCCACAACACCCTGATATGGATTAGGCAGGACCAGTTCCACAGAGTCTAGGACTCCGTATAGATCTCGCATAGAGTTAAGGTCCAACACATTGGTGGGGTGGACTAAATGTGCATTGCAAAGCACCCTATTTGGAAGAAACTGCATCGTTAGGGCCATCGTGTGACCCATGAACTTGGCGAGAGGCGAGCTCTATCGGGAACTCACCACAAGCACCGCCACGAAAGGTATGAAGAGATGGCATCTATGGTTGTGTGATATTGAGAGGATAAGAGAAAAAGGAAGACAACTATGAAGAGTATAGAAGGAAAGACGGGATGGAGGTATGCGCATGAGCTAGTGGGACTGACCGAGAGGAACAATAGGTGACCGTATGGAGCAAGCAAGATAAGGAAGGAAAGCAACGGTTAGGAACCTACGCATCTGCCTAGGGTGACACGTTTCACTAGCCATAAAAGGACACATGTGATTCTACAAAATGAGCGGGTTGAAAGAAAGTGGGGAAAAGGGAACCGATAGAGGTTACTCTATCCGAGGGAGGATAATCATGACAACGGGTCAACAAAGACTGCGCAAAAAAAGGAAAATATGATGAAATTCCCGTCACACACGTGCGTGACAAGAATTCACGGGGTAACTATTAAACCCAAAACGCACTTTGAAAGATAAGAGCCTAACCAAGCTTGTTAGAAAAACCTACCAGACTAAGCTCTGCATGTACAAAGGTAGGTTGTGCAGATGGCCTTAAGGTTTTCCATTTAGAAATGAGGACAAGGCCACCAAGGGGAAAGTGGCAGCCCACCTCCCCTCGGGAAGGTCATGGTGAGAGGTAAATTCGCTGAACTGCAGATTGAACCTACCCTCGTCAGGGAGCATTCATCGAGATCCTCATAGGGCCCACCGCATTAAATGCGATGATGCATCCACTCGAAAAAGGGCCCACAGGATGAATTCGTCCGTGTCAGGGAGGGTTCACTGAGGCCCTTAGCAAGGCATGCTGCATTAAATGCACTAGTACACCCACTCGAGAGGGCAAGTCCAAAATTGGCTAGAATGGCCTTCGAACCCAAAGAGGTTACTGCATTAAATGCAATAGTATATTCCCTCTAGAAGGTGTCAACCACTGAACTGGCAGGGCCCCCCATGGGAGCAATGATACAAATATGAAAAGGAAGAGAAATCTAATGGTATGTTCATATTCTCTGATACTTTCTCCTTTGTATATAATCAATGACCATAACTTTGGTAAGAGCAAACTTAGGCATTGGTAGCATCCTTCGGCCAAAGAGGCTGCACTAGCCTTCTTGACTTTAGGAGCGAACAATTTATCCAGAACGAAGTGGGTGAGGGTGAGAAACGCGTCCCTAACAATTTGAACTTGACAACACAAGATTACAACCCTTAACCTCATTTTGCCTTTTGCCCACACACTCACTCGCTCTCTCTCAGTTTTGGTTCTACCCCAATCGTAGACAATTTTTGGCCCTTCAAAGTTCATTTCCTCTGCTGTTGAAATCCCTTATTCTTTCATCGTCAAATATATTTGCCATGACACATTTATAGTATTTATTTATTTAATATTTGAATAGTTGGTCTTGATGTAGTGTTTTTTCCTTTTCGTTTTTGAATTTATTCTCTTGTTATTGGAATTGTCGCTCAAAAATTGATTTCTTAGGCTTAACTTGAAGAAATCATTGATATTGGCACACATTTTAGGTTGGGGGTGTTTTGTTGAGGGATTTTTCGAAAATTCATCGTGCAATGCACATGAAATTGGCTTGGCGTCTTATGTCTATGGATTCTTTGTGGTCTCACTTCCTTATGTCTAAATATGGGAAACGAAGACATATCTCATTTATGACATCTCAAAGGTCTGGTTTGAGGCGAGGGAGATCTATGGTTTCAGTTATTCTGGATGTTTGTGAAGCTACCAAAGTCAAGGTTAGGGAGGGTCGAGCCTCATTCTGGTTTGATAGATGGTTTATGGATGGCCCCATATGCGATATGGTTGATATGGTGGGGAATCCTTCTTTGCAAATAAAAGATGTTTAGTCTAGTGATACTTGGAAGTTGGAATTGTTAGAATAACTAGTAGGAGAGGAGCTGGCGAAGGAAGTGCATTGTAGTACTTGTGCAACTAGACCTGGGAATGATGTGCGAGCGTGGAAGCCAACTTAGGATGGTCGGTTCACTTCGGTTAGTGCATAGGAAATAATCAGAGTCAAAGGTGAGCGACATCCATGGATGGATTGGATTTGGAATAAGCACTTGCCAAAAAAGATTTTGGTTTGTATGTGGAGAGTCTGTTTTAGGTGTTTATCTGTTGATGACAGAGTGCAGTCCTGTGGAGTAGTTATGGCTTCAAAATGCGACTGTTGTAGCTCACCGAAGATGGAAGTTGGACCATGTCCTTGCGTCAGGAGAGGTTGCACAACAGGTTTGGAGCATGGCAGTAGTGGCGCTGGGGTATCTTGCTTACACGCAAGGACTTGGTGGAACCGAATTGAAGTTTGGATGTCCTGCGCAAAAAAATTCACCAAGAGGGGTTTATTGATTGGTTGATTGCCAAGCATTCTTACTTGTTGTGTGTGGTGAAGACGCTGCAAAGCTCGAATGGAAGGAACCTAGGAAAATGCAGAAGGTGTCTGGCAGGCCATTCGGCTATGGTTAGGCCAAGTGGTTAATGAGATTGATGATAAAAAGGCTTGAGCAACTATTGATGAACAGATATTGCAGGCCATGGACATTCGGATCAATCATCATCCAGATGAGAGAGCAATGTTAGTAACTTGATCGAAGCCACCATGTAGTTGGTGGAAACTGAATGTGGACGGCGGTTGTAGAGGGAACCTAGGAAGATGTGGTGGTGGATGAGTGTTGCGGGATCATAGGGGTAAGATACAAGGAGGTTTCTCCACTCAGTTTGGTTTCGGCACAAACACTGAGGCTCAGTTGAGAGCATTATTGCAAGGGGTGGTGCTATGCAAAGAATTGGGTTGTAGACAGGTTAATCTGGAATGTGATTCCAAGGTAGTAGTAGACTGGCTTGCTACCCATTGCTGCAATTTGTAGTACTTATCGGATTTTTGGGATGCTCTTCTACATGAACTAGAAGGTATTAATTTTCAGGTTGTACATCAATTCAAGGAAGGCAACCAAGCTGCAAACTATCTCGCAAGAAGAGGTAAAGGGAGTCTAACCTGGAGGTTTGTCATAGGTGAAAGTTTACCAAGTCTTTTTAGGGGCATTATCAGATTAGATAAATAATGGGGCTTCCTAGTATTAGAAATTAAATTTGTTGGGCTACGTTTATTTATTTTGAGGGTTTGTTTTGTATGGTTTTTGGTATTGGTTTGTGATTTTGTGGTTGATTGTGTTCTACAGTTTTCCTCCACCCTTAGTGAGGTTTATCAAGAAAAGTAGAGGTGTCGTCCTCTTTTATTAAAAAAGTATATATATATTCGAAGGATTTCATGATTTTGCAAATGGCGGTACGCATAAGAAGACTTTTAGGACAAGAAAAGTTACAACAGTTTGAACATTTGCGTCTCTGTGAGTGATTTAATGATGTTGGTTTAAAGAGGAAAAAATAATATAGAGGAAAAACAAAAAACCGACATGCGTAAATAAAAGTCAACATTTGCTCTAACTCAAAGTCCTTATCAATATTGTACATCTCCATTGATGATGTGGTCCATTTATGATCGGCATTTATCAAATTCGTCCCTTTCGAAAATAGCTGTATTCTACTGTTCAGAAATGACTTTCACCCAAAGACAGACCATGTTAAGTCGTATGGTCCATTTCGTAAACAACTCTGCTTCGGAAAAGACTTTCAGGTCTAAGAGATTAAAGAGGTGATTCCAAGCCCAACGTCACTGTGCTTGACATTAAAATGCCTAAATATTAAGACGTTTATTTGACTAATTATTAGAGTAGTTGAGCAACAAATTATATATTTACAAGTTTATTTATGTTGGAAATATTTTCAAAATTATTAATTATATATTATATTTATTAATAATATTTTTGGGTTGATTTTGGAAGTTGTAAGTTACTTTGGAAAGAGAGAAGATGTGGAATGTTTAAGCATCACAAGCCACCCGCTGGTTGATTGGTATTTATGTCCTTGAATTACCTAGAGGGCTGGAGTTCGAATCACCTCCATGGCAAGATGGGGTTTTTAAGTTATTTATGAAGAGAACACTTATGTGCTTGCGTGCAAAGCACTACATGCGCGAAGGATTTGCGCGCTGGGCTCAATGGGCGTGCTGCATGAAGTGGTGCGACACATGGGCAATCAAGGTGGGGTGCGCGAGGTGCTGCAATGCCTTGGGAAAATGGAAAATTTAAATTCCCAATGCGCGCATGCGGTGATTCAAACTGGTGCCAACCAGTTGAAGTGGAAGCAAGGCAGCCGTTGGACTAAGTCACCTTCATTTGGCAGCAGGCATAATATATGTACCTATTCTGAATAGTTTTCAGAATTACGAAAAGTAATAACTTTTCGTTCACAACCTTTGGTTATCTATAAATAGACCCATTGGCCTACCATTTGAAGAAGAAAAAAAAATAGAATTTCGAATTCTCCCTCTCTCCCAAGTTCTTCACTTCTTCATATTATTAGAACTTGTTAGAATCTGTTTGTTCTCGAGAAAATAGATTTCTAATTTTCTTGGTTGAATAGCAAAATTTGAGGGTATTCGAGGTCTAATTTCGTGTGTGCATAACACAGTTAGACAAACAGATTTGTTCTGGGCTTCATTGTATCTTGGAGGAAAATTCGCTTGTAACCCGTATGCATACCGTTATTGGTGGGGGCAAATATTGTCTTAAGGAAAGTGACATTGTAACGCGCCTTGAAGCAAACTTTCTCTCACTATTTATTGTTTTGCAGCCCCTTTGCACCAACAATTTATTTATGTATTAAACACACCATCCATTTCACATCAACTTGCATAAAAAGTTATCAATACTTTAACATTAATGGGATGAGATGAGAAATTGTGATAATTCTGTGGATTATGAGAAATTGTGAGAGATGAGAACTTGCAAGAATTTTGTGCACAGTAGTAAAATTGGTTTGTGAATAATTGTGAAATGATTTGAGTTAATATAGTTTATTGAATAACTTTTGGAAATGAGAGAGAAAAAGTTAAATAATTTTTTATAATTTTGAGTTAAATGTTTTATTACAAAGTTAAAAAATTGTTTGAATATAATTTTTATTTTAAAATTTGAAATAGTTGTATTGTTTTTTGTATTTTGTTTAGAAGTTTGAGAAAGTTGTACAGAGTTTTGTGTTTAAATAATGATTAGATACAAAAGTTGAATGTTTGGAATTAAAATATGTTTTGTGTTTGAGTAATATTTGGGAAGGAAATTGTGAGGAGTTTTGAGACAAGATGAACATCTATTGCCAAACTAGGCCTAAAAGACCAGTAGCAATGAGTTATTTGAAGAGTCATTATTCTTATAACCATTAAAAATACCATCTTTTAAGGTATGGGGGTTGCAAAACTTGCAATGTAATATATATATATATATATATATGGTAAAAGTAGATGTGGTCAAGGCATATTGTTGGGTGTAGTTCTTCAATCGAGTTATTTATTAAATGTCTTAAAGCCTTTTGGGTTTGATGAACAATATTAATATTGGTGGAAGGTTATTACCAGCTGCATTTCATTATCTTTTTTCTCAGTAATGATAAAATGGTACTTCTAAGTTAAGGGCTTCTTTAGAGAGTTTGGCATGGGGATCTATTGTTTCCTTGTGGTGTTGATCGGAATTTGAATTACTCTGATGTCTAGTTTATTGACAAGAACTATGGATTGAGATTCAGCAGAGACGTAAAATATGGAGAAAATTATTGCCTATTAAATATAATTTAGACCTAATAAAAATTATCAATATTTTTATCTTAGAATTATTGGGCCGGATGATTACATTTGTAATACCCGGGCTCTAGGCCCAGCCCCTTTGAAGCTAGTCGGATGCACGAAGCCCAGCCCACGAGCAGCATGTGCAGCGACGGATGGCGTCGTTTTGGGTGAGTTCCTTTTCTGATGCACTGTTTTTCTTCTCCACGGTTTCTTCCCTCTGTACTGCAATTCCGCACATTGCACTAACCGTGCGCACCAACCCATGATTCTAGCAGTTGATTTTCATCTCTAACCACGCTCAAGAATCGGTTTCGCTCACTTCTGCAGACTTTTCAATCGGTTCCTCTCATCTGCTTTTCCTCTTCTTCATCCCTTCACCGTGCGCTCAACTCAAGGTTTTGGAACTTCAATTTGTATTTCCACTACAGTTTCGTTCGGCTTCTGAACAAAATTTGGTAATTTCTTCCTTCAATCCGGCTTTTCTCTCTTTCTTTTTATGGTTATTCTTCTTTCTTTCCCCTGTTCTTCTGGTTTTGCTCACATGGCTTCTCTTCTTTTTTTGGTTCTGCTCGATTTTACTCACACACACACATACCACTCTATTTTGGCCTGCCGTCGCACACACTCAGCTTCTCAAACCTTCCTTGTGCAGGTCACTTTCTCTTTCACTAGAGATTGCTGTGAATATATATTTTTTTGGACGTGAATTGCAGCGGCTCACTCGAAGTGGTTTGAAGTTTTGTGATTTCTTTTGGGGTAAGTTCCCCGAAGCTTTTGGTGGTTTTGAATGATTAGTTTGGACTGTAAAATGTAATAGAGTTACTGATTTGATGGTGGTTGAGTGTGATGGAATTCTTGATGTTGAGGAGTATGGTTTTGGATGGATTTGTGAGACTGTTTTGGACTATTATTTGAGACTATTTAGTGTAAATTGATGGGTGTTTTGAGCTAGTTGTTATGGATTTTTATGCAAGTCTTGAATTGTTCAATAACTAGAATATTGATGCTTGCACTGAAATTGTTTTATTCGAAGGTTGGAAGTGAAGTTTGGTTTGGGTTATGTTTTAATTATTGGAGTTGCTATTGTTGGTTTTGGAAATAATTATAGTTGGTTTGGTGTTAATAGAAGGTGGCTGTTTTGGGTTTTAAATACGAATGGTTTGAAGAGAGAGTTGTTCGTGTTTAATTGTTAGGATAGTTATTGAGTTGTGAAGGGACTGTTTTGATTTATTACTCAATAAATAGCAGCCTACTAGATTGGTTATTAAATGTTGGATATATGTTTCTGTTTAGGTGGTGTTACTACTAGAGTTCCGACTCAAGGTGTTGATAATACGAAGAAGTCAGGTAAGCGGGGTTCATATACTAGTTTTACATAAAAGAAATCAAATGAGGTTAACTTTGGGAATAAACGTGTTTGTTTTTGAAAAGAAATGATCTGAAAACAACCTCAGATGTTTATTCTGCATATGCATAATTCAATATAAGAGAAAGTGTTTTTCTGTCATGACTGGTGTAGGCATGAGCTAGTTTTGTGCACTTTATTTCTGAACTATGCAAAAGAGCGAATATGGAATTTAAAAGTTTTGTTATGAGTCAATGAAAATATTTTGATTCTGTTTAGTCCTACATGTGAAGCGATCTAAAGCAATTAAGTATTTTGTTTTGATATGATGTGTCATATCAAAACCTTGGCATGAAGTTCTGATTCTGTGTATGACTGTAATCGGATTCCGATGAAATCTGTTCTGTTTCTGTTAAGGCCAAGTTACAGGTATAATGGTGGTTTATAACCCTACCACGGGGGTGAAACATGGTATACGGCCCAGCCACGGGTATAATGGTGGTTTATAACCCTACCACGGGGGTGAAACATGGTATACGGCCCAGCCACGGGTATAATGGTGGTTTATAACCCTACCACGGGGGTGAAACATGGAATATGGCCCAGCCACGGGTATAATAGTGGTTTATAACCCTACCACGGGGGTTAAACATGGTATTGTTCCGATGTGATACTAAACGATGATATGATTATAATGTTTCAGTTTAGAAATACCAACGGATTTTCTTTTTGGGAATAAGTTTATTTTTCTGGAAATTTCTCTCTAATGTTTTTGTACAAAGTTTTGTTTCTGCATTCTGAAAGTAAATGTTTTGTTCTGCTTATCAAATGTTATAAATGCTCATGTTTACATACTAGTATATGCTCTCTGCTTACTGAGTTGTTGCTAACTCACCCCTTTAATCTTCATAATATTTCAAATGACATTGATGGTTCAGCTGAAGATTAGTATTAGAGTTTATGGAGAAGATTAGCAATGAATGGTTGTTGGGTATCTCGTGGTATTAGTGTTGATGTTGAAAGTTATTTATATTTTTCTTAAGTTTGCTTCAATAGATTTAGACGGTTTATGGAGACTTATGTTATTGTTACATTATTTCTAGTTTGTTATTTGAGACATGAAGAAGAGTTGATTTTATTTGGGTTGTTGGATTAAAAATTGGATAAATGAGTTTATATGGTTTATTTAATTGAAGTATTTACATTTGATTTGAGGTTTGAGAAAATATATATTCTTGAATTTGGAAGTACTCTAGCCTTGTTAGAGTTGATTATCAGGTTATATGAGTTAACTCTCCGGACCCTCAGGGACGGGGCGTTACAACATTAGGTCAACATTACAGATTGTAAAAGCAAGGGAAGTTAACATGGGAGCTCATGCCTCCACAATCCAAGGGCCAAGATGCACATTATAATTTATGATCAAGATACATATTATTCTGGGTGGGAAAGGGATCGAGGAAATCTTGCCTAACACATAGGCTTACTTATTGATGCAAACATAGGCCATATATTCTCAGGCTTCTAATTAGCACCAAAAAAAACCAAAACAAAACAAAAAAAAAATAGAAAAAAAAAAGGACTCTAGACTGACATTAAAACATATATGTAAGCTAGCGTAGATTCTGGTCAATAATCGTTGGTATGTAGCTTGTGAAACTTAATAAAATTATCCCTTTACCAACGGTCACGAAGGCCTGATGCTATATATTCTATGGTTCTATTACCCTTCATCGCCCTCCTCAATGACATGGTGCATTATAAACTTATGTGACATATATATATATATATATATATTCGCCAATTAAAGGATTATAAACTTATAGGGCAAGATCAAGACTTGGAAAAGTCTCTATATATATATGTTATTTTCTTTCCCATGCAAGCTTAGGTCAAGTAATTAATTGCACAGAATTGACTACACTTTCGGAATATTCTTACGTCAATGCATACATACATGACGACTTTATAACATATATATACGATGACTCGAAGAAAAAAATAACGTTGGAATAGCTAAAGAAAAAACATTGAATTGACTACACTTGTTAAAAAATTCCATGGCAGAGGAAAAATGTCTAAAAATATTAGGCTGGGGAATCCAATTCCACTCAACTCATATTATATGTTATAAAAGGCAACGGAAATTAAGAGAAAGTAGATTGCAATACTCTTTTAGCTTTTTATAACATATATGAGCCAATTCAGTATTCGAAACTAATAAGAGGAAAATGAAGTTATATGTACGATCTTGCTGCTACTCATATATGATCGATCAAAGTCCATATCTCTTAAGAGCCAATTATATAGCAATTATATCTACAAATAGGCAGACCATATAATTGGTCAAAAGATGGATCATATTTCCATCTTTTGATTGGAAATTAATTTCTTTTAGTTAATGGATTAGTATAAAAATTACAAGTGGCTAGAGTTTGATTGGAGTGGCCCTGCACATGACATTATGATTATTGACTCGAAAGATTATGTAACAAAGGGAAAATAACAAAATCATGATCAGCATTAATTGAATTGATCACTGCACTTTCCATGGCAGACACTACAACAAATTTGAGATTTTGGGACGAAATTATTTAGGGACGAAATTTTTTTCGTCCCTAAAAGTCATTTTTTGGGACGAAATTTAAATTTCGTCCCAAAAAATCCATGAATGTAGAAAACCGTTCGAACGTCAAAATAACCGATCGAACAGTTTTTTCTGCGACGAATTAAATCGTCCCAAAAAATTTTTACCGTTCGAACGTGAAAAAATACGTTCGAACAGTAAAATTTGGCGGATAATTACTTTATTATGGCGGGAAAAGTTCAAAAACGTTCGAACGATAATTTGTTGTGTTCGAACGGAACATATTTGGTGGCAAATCCTGGCAGGAAGCTTTCTAAACCGTTCGAACGGAATATATTTAGTTAGAACATATTCAAGCACCACATTTATACATTCGAAGGTATAATTTTAATCTCGGTACGAAACTCAAAATATAAAAAATATCTATCATATATACAAATTCATTAATTAATTTTATGTAATTAATTTTAAAATATTTTAATGATTTCTTTTACGTTAAATAAGATATTTAGTAAATAAATATTATCAATCACATACATATTAATCAACCAAATAAAGCAAATATTATCAATCAAAATGTCATATATATTGTTCATAATTACAACAAAAGAAAATATAAATAAAAAATAAAAACTATGATGCGAGGTCTCTACACACATCCTCGACTGCAGCTAATTGTGTCTCTACTTGTGTCAGTCGAGTACTAACTGTGACCTGAGTTGCATTATTGGCATTAATCGCTGTACGTAACTCATCAACCTCTGTACGTAACCCAGAGACGGTAGCCATAATCTCTGTACGCAACTCAGACACGGCAGTATGCACTGCATCAATCACTGCTGATGTGTGTACACCGATCTCAGCACGCAATATGTCAGCCAGCTCCTCGCGAATATATGTGCGTGATGTCTCAGGCTGTGTAGATGTCTCACCGGCCGATACTCCAGTATCTCCTGGCTGCCCATCTCTCTGAATCTCAGCCCTATCTGGAACAGCTCCACGAAAACGAAATCTAGAGTGTCCCGTGCTCCGTGATAGGGTGGTGCTGTTGATCGGTGCCATCGGAAATCGAGAACGCTCGGCAGATTCGGGCACAACCCCGGCATGTAGCAAAAATCGAGTGAGAGGATCCCAAACGGCAGTATATCTGTCGTAATAAACCGTGCCTCTGATCGGATCCTCTCAAATATATAACCAACGAGGTCGATCGGGATGCCACGAGCGACCCGTATCATAAATCTCGCTCGATCCATGCCGACCTCGGTCTTGTGCTGCCGTGGGTCAATATTGTT
Organism: Juglans regia; assembly: GCF_001411555.2. Lineage (NCBI taxonomy): Eukaryota > Viridiplantae > Streptophyta > Magnoliopsida > Fagales > Juglandaceae > Juglans > Juglans regia. The sequence continues at coordinate 23,178,726 of NC_049907.1, forward strand.
GGCAATGATCAAATTCATAATCTTGAAGAAAGAAGATAAATCTGCCTGCCTAATACTCTTGGAGCCATCATACACTGGAGCATCTGGACCAACAATCAAGTCCCTGACCTCGTGATCAGCAAGTGTATCTATCTCATCTGTGTAATCTAGTCCCTCGTCCTGAGACTGAGCTGCATCACCTGAAGGACCAGACTCTCTAGGCGGGAGGTTTGGATAGGCATCAAGAAGCCTAGGAATACCCAGATATGCAGCGAGTCCATCCGCTGAAAATATAACAGGAGCTCCTCGGACAGAGATCCTATATGCCCCTCCATCGTCTGGGCTAGCAGCACCGAGCTCTTTATAGAACTCAGTAACGATCTCAATGAAGGAAAGGAGCTCCATTCCTTCTTCTCGCTGATCTAAGATTGGTGCCCAACCACGATCATTAAATACTGATGGGAGGGAATGACCCTCCCATATAAGAGCGACAAAATCAGACAGTTTTACCTGTCGCTCAAGTAAAACGGTCCGCTCTCGAACTGTTTGGATGGAAGATTCTCCTGATCTACCACGTTTACGGCCCCGAGAAGACATTATTATGATCCTGCAATTAAAACAATAAAATATACATTCAAGATTAGTGATAAAATCTAATTACGACTAAAAGATTTACAAAATTATATACTAATAGCAATTTAATAAATTAATTGATAGAACATATAATCAATTAAACGATGAAAACAATTTAATAAGCTAATAAAATGTTAATGGATTTAACTTAATAATTACCGTTCGAACGTATAAATATATGTTCGAACGGAAAATTAATAACGTTCGAACGTGTCTATAAAGTTCGAACGTACAGGTTTACCGTTCGAACGTACTGGTTAATACCGTTCGAACGTAAAACAGATCTAACTCGGCCATGGCTGAGTCAACTCAGCAGCCATGAAAATACTCAAAAATGTTTCGATTCCGTGGTTTCTTCGACTCAAAAACAAAGTATTCTTCATTCCTAAACATCCTACGATAGATTTATGATGTTCTACGGTAATTATTAATGAGAAAATATAATTTTAAGGAAAAAAACCAAATAAAACCATAAAATTATAAAATAAACGGTAAAATGAGTTTGAAAGTACATACCTTTAGTTGGGAGGACAAATGTTGTACGTATGTGTTGATCACAACGGCAGACGGCGGTGAAGAGCGTGCGTTCAAACGTTTTCTCACTTTTTCAAACGGTGGAGACGGCGGCGTGAGAGGAAGGAAGCCCGCGATAAACTTATACCTGCAGAACCGTTCGAACGTTAATATTAAACGTTCGAACGTTAATGTAAAACCGTTCGCCCGTTACTGTTTCACGTTCGAACGGAAGTTTTACAATATTATTAAAAAATATATTAAATGTTAATACATCAATTTATATTCATATAAATTATTATAATATATATACTATTATAGTAGATTATATATATTGTAATCTACTATGTAATATTATAATATATATTATAATAGTAGAATACTTTAATTGAAAGCATAATATCTTATAAAATATTTTCTTATAGTATAATAGTAATATATCATAATACTTTACTATCAAAGTGTTATATATGAGATATAACTCATATATAACGTACTATATAATAGCATGTAGTACTATATGGTATGAGTTTATACTTAACTAATATATGTCATATTACATATTCCATTATACTTTACCTACTAAAGTTATATATGATATTATACAACATATATACATAGAGTATAGACAACGACTAATATACTATCATCTTATTAATTTCTACATACTTTATTATGTGACCTTAGTATATTTGGGGCTATATATATGTGAGTATATATTACTAATACATATGATCTTAATAATATATATGATAGTATAGGTCACTATATATATGATAATATATATTACTATATATACTATATAATTAGTATAGATTACCATATATATGATAGTATATATTACATTATATATGATAGTATATATAACTAATACATATGATGTTATAGTACTTTTCATTTAATGATGAAAAAAGTTATATTTAATCATAAAGGATATGTGTTCGAACGGTACTCATAAACAGTTCGAACACATATGTTAATGTTTGAACGTAAAATAAGACATTCGAACGGACAAGGGAAATGGCGGGAAAACATCCCGCCAATTAAAGACAGCTGGATTACCGTTCGAACGTAATTTTTTATGAGTACCGTTCGATAGTTCGAACGGATTATTGCAGTGGTGGGAAAATATCCCGCCAATTAAAATATAGTATCATCTAATATGTCTACATATATTAATGTTGTTCTTTTATTCAACATTATAATGAAAAATAAATAAATAAAACTTTGTAATACCGTTTGAACAGTTAGAAATTAACGTTCGAACGATAAATTTTCGAGCGGGAATAATTCAATAACGTTCGAACATACTTTTTATACGTTCGAACGTGAAAATTAGGAGGGAATTGTCTCCCGCTTAATATTTTCACATTCGAACGGTTAGTAAATAACCGTTCGAACATGAAATGTTCTTCAAAAACACGACAGAACCTCACAATTTCCTTTCTCTCCGCGCTGTCGCTCCGTGCTCTGAAGATTACCCTTCGCATATTAGAGGTATTCTTTCTCAAACTAGCCCTTAAGCTCAAAAAAATTGTTCATCTCACTCCATTATTCTCGGATTAATATGTGTAGGATAGTTTGTGATTATTTTCAGATTATTCTCGGATTATTTCATTTTCATCTTCAATTTGTCAGGTATTTCTTTTAAAATAGAAATGTATGATTTGAACTTAATATTTTGCAATGTTAGAAAGTTGTATGCTTTGAAATTGGTGTTTGTGTTTGTTAGAGTTTGTAATTAATGGAGTTTTCGGCGTTGTTGAAGACGACTGGAATCTGGAACGAATACGTTCGAACGTATTAGGATTACCGTTCGAACGTATTAATTTTGTTCGAACATAGGGCATCATCGTTCGAACGGGTAATGACATTTCATATACATAATACAAATAGTTTGGGATAGTTGTGTAAATTATATGTACTACTACCATTTAATATTGTTAATTCTAGATAAATAAAATTATTATTCAAATTAAAACACTACTAAAATTTTAAAATAAAATATAAATTTTGGTAGATTTAATAATACTTAAATAGTTAAGATTTAATAATACTTAAATACTTCAAGATAAATTAATAAAATTAATATTCAAATTAAAATACTACTAAATCTTTAAATTAAAATAGAAATAGTTAAGATTTAATAATACTTAAATACTTCAAGATAAATTAATAAAATTAATATTCAAATTAAAATACTACTAAATCTTTAAATTAAAATAGAAATAGTTAAGATTTAATAATACTTAAATACTTAAAGATAAATTAATAAAATTAATATTCAAATTAAAATACTACTAAATCTTTAAATTAAAATAGAAATAGTTAAGATTTAATACTACTTAAATACTTCAAGATAAATTAATAAAATTAATATTCAAATTAAAATACTACTAAATCTTTAAATTAAAATAGAAATAGTTAAGATTTAATACTACTTAAATACTTCAAGATAAATTAATAAAATTAATATTCAAATTAAAATACTACTAAATCTTAAATTAAAATAGAAATAGTTAAGATTTAATAATACTTAAATACTTCAAGATAAATTAATAACTTTTAATATTCAAATTAAGATACTACTAAATCTTTAAATTAAAATACTTAATTATAAACATGTAAAACTAATATTTAAATTAAAATCTGGAATAAATATTGAAATAATACCTACTAATTATGTTTTTGTTGTATTGTTGTGTAAATAATATGTTGTTATTGTTTGACATATATTACCATATTTTGTATTTTTTGTTCATCAAAATAAACCTTAGACCCGTTCGAGAGTTATCAATTCGGATGAATGCTTGATTGATAACTCTTGAATTGTTCAGAGTGGACAGTTTGGGATTGTAAGATCATTCTCGCAAACTATAGAACTATATCTGTTGTCGTCCAACATTATGAGGTTGACATTTCATCCATTGTTCTCTGGATATGCAGTTTCGTTGATGGTGCAACGATGTGTTAATCGTCAGTGCACACAACGAAACGAGCATATTTGGAGAACTATGGGGAGATGCTGCCGAAATTTTGTTGGACGTGACAGATAATAGATCATAGGTTGGCGACTATGATCTTACAATCCCGAACGGGATAGGACCAACTACCCGGTGAAAGGTGGCATACTCATTAATTGGTACATGATATATGGATGTTTGCTGATGCATTACAATATTGTTTGTAATGAATATAGTCGGCATGGATAAGAGTTGGATGAGAGTTACCAATCGATTGGGTCAGAATTACAATGTATATGCTGAAGGTGTTAAGAAATTCTTGGAGTTTGCATTGGGTACATGTGATAGTGATGGGCGTATCAGATGCCCATGCAGAGAATGCAAGAATTTGCGTTCTCATAAGATAGACTTGGTGAGAGAACATCTGTTTGTCAAAGGTATTGATAAGGGTTATACTGATTGGGTCTTACACGGCGAACCATATCCAACTTCATTTGAGGCTCCACATGAAGAAGAAGAGATCGATGAAGATGTACAACCAGAGATTGTTGGAGATGATTACGATGAGGATATGGAGGAAATGTTAGGTGACATCGGTGCGGGAATGTTTGTGGATGAAGGTGACACAGGCACATTAAGCTCGAATGATGGGGGCCATAACACTTTTGCACGCTTGTGGAATGATTCACAGCGTGAGCTATATCCAGGATGCAGAAGACATAGTAAGTTGTCGTTTACCGTAAGATTGCTTCACATAAAATCAATGTGTCGATTATCTATTAAGGCAGTCAATATGTTACTTGAGCTGTTTAAAGAGGCACTGCCGACAAACAATACTTTACCTCGTAACTTCTATGAAGCAAAAAAGTTGAAACGAGGACTCGGATTTGATTACAACGTAATACATGCATGTACGAATGATTGCATATTATTTTGGCGAGAGAATGAGCAGTTGAACGAGTGTCCTATATGCCACGAGTCAAGATGGACATCGGACAAGGCAAATGTTCCGCAAAAGGTCGTCCGCCACTTTCCATTGATACCTAGATTACAACGATTATTTATGTCACGCGCAACGGCTGTAGATATGACATGGCACTCATCAGATATAGTAAGGAACGAGAATATTTTGTCACATCCTGCTGACTCCCAGGTGTGGAAGGAATTTGATCAGGAACACCCATGGTTTGCTGAAGAACCGCGTAACGTAAGACTTGGGTTGGCAACAGATGGATTTAATCCTTTTGGGAACATGAGTACTAGTCATAGTACTTGGCCAGTTGTACTTATGCCGTATAATTTACCACCTTGGAAGTGTATGAAAGATCCATATTTCATGATGAGTTTGCTCATCCCAGGTCCGAGGTCACCGGGAAATGATATAGACATACACTTACAGCCGTTGATTGCAGAATTGAAAGATTTGTGGGAGAATGGGGTTGTCACATTTGATTCGTTAACAGGCAAGTCGTTCAAGATGCATGCTGCGGTGTTGTGGACAATAAATGATTTTCCAGATTATGGGAATTTGTCAGGTTGGAGTACTAAGGGGAAAATGGCATGTCCAACTTGTAACAAATATACCAAATCTGAATGGCTTACGTACGGGAGGAAATTATGTTTCATGGGTCATCGTCGATTTTTACCTGGTGACCATAGATGGCGTGGAAATTCTGGAATGTTTGATGGAACTGTTGAATGGGGCCAACCTCCACCATATTTGTCTGGCGAAGATGTACTTGCACAATTTATAGATGTTGGTTGTAATGAATTTGGTAAAAAACAACGAAAGAGAAAACGAGCTACGAATGAGTTAAATTGGACAAAGAAGAGTATATTTTTCGAACTCCCGTACTGGTCGAAATTAAAATTGCGACATAGCCTTGATGTTATGATGTTATGCATATTGAAAAAAATATTTGCGAATCCGTATTGGGAACATTGATGTCAATTGAAGGAAAAACAAAGGATACAATAAACTCAAGGAAGGATTTGAAGCGGTTGGGAATAAGACGGGAAATGCAATTGCAAGAAAATGGTTCGTCTGTCTACATGCCGATTGGGTGGTATACATTGTCAAGGAATGAAAGGGTTACATTTTGTGAGTGGCTAATGAAGATCAAATTACCAGACGGTTATGCCTCGAATCTAACAAGGTGTGTGAGAACAAATGATTGGAAAATAATTGGATTAAAAAGTCATGATTGTCATGTTTTCTTACAGCGTATCTTGCCTATTGGTATCCGTGGGTACTTGACCAGAGATGTGCGTGTGGCTTTGACTGAGTTGGGTGCATTTTTTAAAGACTTATGTGCTAGGACGTTGAATGTAGAAGCTTTGGATCGAATGGAACGAGAAATTGTCATAATATTGTGTAAGCTAGAAAGTATTTATCCACCGTCATTCTTCGATGTCATGGTTCACCTAGCCGTTCATTTGCCACGTGAGGCTCGACTTGCAGGACCAGTTCAATATAGATGGATGTATCCCATTGAACGATTTCTTGGAAAGTTGAAACATACAGTGGGTAACAAGGCCCGTCCAGAAGGATCAATTGCAGAAGCATATATTGACGATGAGTGGCATACCTTCTATTCCAAATATTTCCACGGAGTTGACACTCGGTTTGATCGGCCAGAAAGAAACTTTGACGTTGACCGAGCAAGACAACGGACTATATATTCTGTGTTTTCCCAACAAGTTCGTCCAATTGGTGCAGTGCGTGGTTATGACTTGTGTGGAAGAGAGTTCGAGAAAGCTCAGTGGTACGTGCTGAACAATTGCCC